>NW_022436944.1:53462120-53464537 GCF_009761245.1 Sapajus apella | reverse complement strand
AGGAGCGCCAGTGCCGCAGCGACTTGCCGGGGGAGGAGCACCAGTGCCGCAGCGACTTGCCGGGGGAGGAGCATCAGTGCCGCAGCGACTTGCCGGGGGAGGAGCACCAATGCTGCAGCGCGCGTGCGGGGGAGGAGCGCCAGTGTTGCAGCGACTTGCCGGGGGAGGAGCACCAGTGCTGCAGCGCGCGTCTGGGGGAGGAGCGCCAGTGCTATCTCACCAGCTACTCTCCGGGCCCACCCTGGATTCTTGTTCCCCAGCCTGCCCCAAAGCCCTCCTCAGCCATTGACACCAACTGCAAGATTTCCTTATGGCTGAACACTGTGAAATGTCCCGTCTCCCCACACATCCCAGTGGACTCCTCAGGACCAACCCCCAAGGCAGCGTATGCCTGGCTAACTTCACTGTGCTCCCCCACCAGCAGGGCCCCCCCACCAAGGGCAGAGGGTAGACCCTCACTCTTGGGACCCAGGATCAAAAGCCCATTTCCCAGGAGTTTGGGAGAGTCCTTCAGGATAATTAGCTTTGGTGACATTGCCTGGGTGCAAGCCACCAAAATCAGCCTTCTCTGACTAGTTTCTGTCACCCACTGTAAAGTACCCAGCCTTTACAGCATCTGAGGGTCTGTCAGATAGAGCTGACAATGGGGCATGTCCCTCAGATTTGTCCACGCTGGTTCTGAAGGCACAGCCCTGGCTTGTGAAGCCCAGAGCTGAGGACGAGCCCCCTGCACCCTGTCCTCAGTGGGTAGGCGCAGACGCTTTATGCCAGCCCACTACGTGCTGGTGATGGTTACAGCAGCAAGAGCTCTGAGTAGTCAGACGCAGCGCTGAAGCTTCCTGTGCTCTGAGAGCCCAGGGGCCCCAGGGCCTCACCCTTGTGATGTCAAGGAGCTCAGCCTCTGATCTGGTGCATCTCAGAAATGGGCCCCAACAAGACTCAAATGCTCTTCTCCTGGGCCCAAGGGGGAGCTTCATTCTCCCCGAAACACCCATAGTTTCTGGTGGGTTCATTTCCACCATGGCAAAACAGCCTTCCCCACAGTGCGGCAATGCACTGACCTAGGCCTCACATGGCATGACCATTCTGGGCCACTGTAGGAATATTCTTGAATGCCAAGATTCAGGTCCCTGTCTCTCAGTCATAGGGCATTTTGCCTGGAAAATTAGAAAAAAAAAAATCTCCTCAGCACTGTGGAGTAAGTGATTTACCCCCTCTCCATTCTGGTGATCCCCGTATTTGACCAGTGAGTGAAAGCATTCAGGCTACTCTTCAAACTCAGTTTCACCCCACTTCCAACAGCGGCTTCTGAGAGCCTGTTATTTCTGCTCACCAATTCTCCAGTGGGCAGCGTCATCAGACCATGGGGTGCCGTTGTGCATGACATAAATATTCTTTGCCATTCCAGAGATGGCCCAAATGTGGTGGGTGGCTATGAACTGAAGCCCACCAAACCAGGGGCACAAGAAATGTTCATTCACTGATTGATTGATTGAATTTGTTTCCGACTCAGAAGCTCATTCCACAGGGTGCTGAGAAATTCAGTCTCAGTAATTACCGGTTCCCCACACAAACACCCTAGTGGGCGCCAGGCACTAGTGGGTCCCAGGGCTGCTGCCTGGTCTCACTGTCCCTTCAGATGTGGAAGCTCTACTGCATTTGAAGCATAGCACCTCAGGGAATGCTGTGATCTCCTACACCAAAAGGCCATCCCCTGTGAAATGTTACCACTCCCTTTGACTCCTGTCTGCGAGCCAGCTTCTGCTCTCCACCCACACTCCAACCCAACAAACAATCCCAGGGGCAGGAATATGCAATGGGTTTGGTCACCTGGCTGGAGATGAAAACGGGGACAAAGACAAGAGCACTGCCACCCACCGATTCACACCTTAATACAGTATTCGCTTGCAAACCCATCCTTCTGCTTCAATTTCCTTCTCTTCTGGAATACATATTCCCAGGCAGGGTTTAATCCCCAGCACCTAAAAAAAGAGCAAGTAGTCTCGCAACATACAGCTTTGAATGACTGGGAAGAAAAAAAAGTGAAGAGATAAATGATGGATATAAGGAATTAAAAACAAAAGTGTTTCTAGAAAACAAAACTCCATGAAACAGGAGAAAAGTTTGAAATCTAACGTCTCACTGCAGGGAGATCCCAGCTCCATCAAGCTCTCTGCACCTTGTTTCCTCCCTTCCTGTAAAATGGGAGATCAAATCAGTGGCCGCCGCACAAGAGGTGCTCAGCTACAATAAGTTGATGGACTTTAAATGCTTAGAAGAGGACCTGCAACACGACAAGCACTCAGTAAGTGTTAGCTATTTTCTTTTTCTTTTTTTTTTTTTTTTTTTTTTTACGGGGATTTTCACTTTTTTTCCCCGGGCTGGAGTGAAATGGCGAGATTTCGGCTCACCCCACC
>NW_022436944.1:53414661-53462020 GCF_009761245.1 Sapajus apella | reverse complement strand
AGAGACGGGGTTTCACCATGTTGACCAGGATGGTCTCGATCTCTTGACCTTGTGATCCACCTGCCTCGGCCTCCGAAAGTGCTTGGAATTACAGGCTTGAGCCACCGCACCCGGCCGTTAGCTATTTTCAGCAGCAAAGAACAGCAGACAAGAACTGTTGGAGCGGTTCAGATGAGAGGCAACAGGGTGAAAGAAACCTGAGCCGCAGCTCGGCTACCTGGCAGCCGTGTGGCCTTGGACAAGTTGCTCGGCTTCTCCACAACTAAGTTGACTTCTCTGTTTTGAGTGAATATGAATGAAAACCTACAATTTTCACAGGGTTCGTACGAAACTTCAATGAATTATTACCGGCTGGGCACGGTGGCTCATGCCTGTGTGAAAGGAAAGTCTTGGAAATCTTGGGCCCCAAAATTACTAGCTAAAGGGAAACGTCAAGCTGGGAACAGCTTAGGGCCAACCTACCTTCCATTCCATTCAAAGTCACTGCTGGGCTCCCTGAGATAAATGCATATCTGATTGCCTCCTTTGGAGAGGCTAATCGGAAACCCAAAGAATGCAACCATTTGTCTCTTATCTACCTGTGACCTGGAAGCCCCCCACCCCCGGCTTGAGTCTTCCTGCCTTTGCTTCAAGTTGTCTCGGCTTTCCAGGCTGAACCAATGTTCCTCTTACCCATGTTGACTGATGTCTTATGTCTCCTTAAAATGTATAAAACCAAACCGTGCTCTGACCACTTTGGCCACATGTCGTCAGAACCTCCTGAGGCTGTGTCACAGGCGTGTGTCCTCAACCTTGGCAAAATAAACTTTCTAAATTAACCAAGACCTGTCTCATATTTTGGGGGTTCACACCTGTAATCCCAGCACTTTGAGAGGCCAAAGTGAGAGAATCACTTGAGGCCAGAAGTTCAAGATCAGCCTGGACAAAATAGTTAGACCCCCATCTCTACAAAAAAAATTTGAAAATTAGCCAGGTGAAGTGGCATACACCTGTAGCCCTAGCTACTTGGGAGGCTGAGGTGGGAGGATGTTTTTGAGCCCAAATGATTGAGGCTATAGTGAGCTATAATCGTGCCACTGCTCTCCAGCCTGGGCAACACAGTGAAACCCTGTCTCTGAAAAGTAAAAATAAGATGAATTATTCAAACACTCACCACAGTGCTCAGAACTAGCAAGTGCAAGTACATAGTTGATGTTGAGCAAGTCACTATTACATGAAAGAAAGCGGTGATCAGTGAAATCGAGCAGCTGTTAGGTACAGGGGAAAATGTGAGGTCAGTACAAATTGTACCAAATCATACAATATGATAACCACATTTGAAAATGCTCTGGAATGCTCAACATCACTAATCATCAGAGAAATGCAAATCACAACGACAATGAGATGTCATCTTACCCAGTCGGAATGGCTACTATTAAAAAGACAAATATAACAGATGTTGGTGAGGATCTGAAGAAAAGGGAACTCTTATAAGGTGTTGGTAGGAACGTAAACTAGTGTAGCCACCATGGAAAACTGTATAGAGATTTATCAAAAAAAACTAAAATAGGAGAGGTGGAGCAAGGTGGCCAAATAGAATCCTCCAGCGATCATTCCCTCTGCAAGAACACCAAATTGAACGACTATCCACACAAGAAAGCACTTCACAAGAACCAAAAACCAGTGGTTGGACATATAACACATTCTCTATAACAAAGAGTAAATTGAGAAGAAAAACTCAATGGTGACTCTATTAAATGTGAGTCCCTAATCATCCTTACAGTATTTTGCTATGTGGAGAATGTAAAAGAAAAAAAGTAAATTGCAAAAATTACTATATCTACAAGCAATTTTTAAAAATTGAGTATTGAAGAGTTAGTTCAGCCAGGCACAGTGGCTCACGTCTGTAATCTCAACACTTTGGGAGGTCGAGGCAGTTGGATCACCTGAGGTCTGGAGTTCGAGACCAGCCTGGCCAACATGGTGAAACCCCATCTCTACTAAAAATACAAAAAATTAACCAGGCATGGTAGCAGGCGCCTGTAATCTCAGCTACTCAGGAGGCTGAGGCAGGAGAATTGCTTGAACCGGGGTGGGATGGGAGGTGGGCCGGAGGTTGCAGTGAGCCAAGATGGCACCATTGCATTCCAGCCTGGGCAATAAGAGTGAAACTCTGTCTCAAAAAAAAAAAAAAAAGTTCAAAAAAATGTGGTTTTGGGCTTTTTTCTTTGTTTTTTTAAAACTAAAAATAGAATTACCACTTGATCCAGCAACCCCTCTACTGAGTATCTACTCAAAGGAAAACAAAATCAATATGCTAAAGGGACACCTGCACCCACAAGTTTATGCAGCAGTATTCGCAGCAGCTAAGGTATGGAATCAACCTAAGCATCTGTCAATACATGAATGGATAAAGTAAAGAAACTGTAGTATATATACACACAGTAGGATATCATTCAGCCATAAAGAAGAATACAGTTATGTCATTCGCAGCAACATGGATGGAACTGGAGGTCATTATCTTAAGTGAAATAAGCCAGGCACAGAAAGACAGACACTGCATGTCCTTACTCAAATGTGGGAACTAAAAATTTGGTCACTTGGAGATGGAGAGTGGAAAACTAGACAACAGAGGCTGGGAAAGGTGAGTGGGAGCAGGAAGAAGGGAACTGGGGTAAAGGACCCAAACACAGAATAAGATGGAATCATTCAATGTTTGATAGCAGAGTAAGGTGACTATGCATAACAGAAATGTATTGTTCTTGGATGATGGGCACCCTGAATGCCCTGACTTGATCACTACACATTATATACATGTATCAAAATTTCACATGTACCCCATAAGCTTGGACCAATTTTTAAAAATGCGTTGGTGACAGTGTGTGGCAGACCAAATGCTGCAGAGAAAGGAACTGTGAATTAGAAGATTATTTTAAGAAATTTCACCAATTAGGAAAAAGGTTGAAGATGAAAATAATGGGTAAAAAATAATAGTAGCTAACATTATTAAACATTTATTATGTGCTGCATAGATAGAAAACATGTGGAGAGATCTAGTATCTGTAACAATAGAGATTCCAAAAGGCAGTCGAGGACACATGGAAGAGAAGTGATCAGTCCTCTAAGCTTTCTCAAAGGCTTGAGTATTTGCATCCAAAGCTCATCTGGACTTCTGCGGTTCTACCCTGACATGTGAAGAGCTCAGCAGCCACCCCTTCATCCTCACAACAGAAAAGAGCTAAACAAACTGAAAATAAACAGCTCTTTCTTAATCCAGCAGAGAACTGAGATTGCAGGGCAAACAAACACCCCAAAACTGGAGAAACAGACAAATACAAAACCAGGAGCCAAAGTCACTGGAGCTAGGATCTGGAAGGCAAACAAACTGTAATGGACAAACTGCTGGAAACTGAGTGGGAACTAGCCTGCGTGTTAAAAACTCCAGGGGCCCAGTCCTAGAGGGACCCCCACATTTCCATGAGTTTGACCTCCAAAAGCCCTACCAGGGTCTCATGGTGAAAATTTGGGGAAAATCTCCTGATGCCTCCAGTAGAGGGGAAAGTAACCATCTGAGCATTTTGTTCTCTACTTGCCTTCAAGGGAAACTACACTGGTCACGATGCGGGGGAAAGGAAATGCAGTCTGCCCTTTGTATCCATAGGTTTGGCATCCCTAAATTCAACTAACCTCAGACCAAAAATTTAAAAAATGTTTAATTGTACTGAACATGTACAGACTTTGTCATTATTTCCTAAACAATACAGTATAACAATTATTTACATCGCATTTACATTGCATTTGGTATTATAAGTAATCCAGAGATAATTTAAAGTATATGGGAGGATGTGCATAGGTTATATGCAAATACTATGCCATTTTATATCAGGGACTGGAGTAGCCATGGATTTTGGTATTTGTGAGAAGTCCTGGAATCGAGTACCCACCGATACTGAGGGACAACTGTGCCCAACTCCAGCTTCCTTTAACTAACTTCCTGTCTCACCTAAAGGGCAAAACAAAAGCTGGGAAGCACTTGTGAGGGTCACAGGCCATGGCCACGGGCTCCTTGAAAGATTGAGACCAAATCACAGGGTTATAGAACACTTCTACCCTCACACCTCAACACCACATCAATAGAACTCCTGTGTGATCACAGATTACAGCCTCAACAACTGCAAGGCTGAGGCTCTATTTAAGAAGGAATGTCAAGGGAAAACCCAAAACAACAGGGAAAACAAAAACAAAGACACTAAGGAAAACTGAAACCTCAGACATCTACAGCTATGGTAAGTGATAAGCACAGTCAACTTCTTAGCCAGATACCTTATCCTGAAGGTCTATTTATCTCAGGTCCTTTTAGCCAATATATCAATTCTGCCTTTCAACAATCAATTACAAGTCACATTAAAAGGCAAGAAAAAGACTCTGAAAAGACAAAGCAAACAACAGAACCAGACTTACATATGGAAAATATTTTGATATTACTTGACTTGGAATTTTAAATAACTATACTTAATATGGTAAGGGTTCTAATGTAAAAGTGAACAACACCCACGAACAGATGAGGAATGAAAGCAGACAGCTTGAAACTCTAATAAAAAAACAAAAGAAAATACTAGAAATCAAAAGCCCTGTAGCAGAAATGAAGAATGTCTTTGACAGGCTTACCGGTAAACTAGATACAGATGAGAAAAAACTCAGTGAGCCTGAAGATATGTCAAGAGAAACTTCCCAAACTGAAATGCTAAGAATGAAAAATTGGAACAGAATATCCAAGAACTGTGGGACAATAACATAACATGTAATATATTCACAGAGGGAACACCAGAAGATAAAGAAATGAGCAGAATAAATATTAAGTAATAATAGATTAGAATTTTCCAGGATTAACGACAGACACAAAACCACAGATCGAGGAAGCTTGGAGAACATGAATCAGGACAAATACAGAAAAGTCTGCATTTTAACAAATCATATTCAGACTTGCAGAAAATCAAAGACAGAGAAAATCTTGAAAGAAAGCAGAGAAAAACTTGCCTTATCTATAGGAGAATAAGGATAAGAATTCCATTATACTTTCTCACAAACAATGCAAGTAAGAAGAGAAGCAGAGAAATATTTAAGGTGTTGAAGGAAAATAATCACCAACCTAGAATTCTGTATTTGGCAAAATTATCCTTCAAAAGTAAAAGAGATGATCGTAGACATAAACATAAAATACAAAACCACACAAGTTCCAGAATATGACTAGGATAAAAGTTCGGTGACTTTGGGTTTGACATAAGATTTGCTATAACACCACACGCACGAGCCGTGAAAGAAAAAGTTGGTGTTTGACTTCATTAATATTAAAAACTTTTGCTCTGTGCAGAACACATCTAATAAAGCAACTACATCAAATATACCCCCCACAAAAACACCAAAATTCAACAATAAAAAAATCCAATTCAAAAATGGATAAAGGTCCTGAACAGGTGTCTCGCCAAAGACACAAGATGGCATACAAGCATGTGAAAAGATGCTCAACATTATAAATCATTAAGAAATTGCACATTTAATAAAAACAGTGATATACCACTACATACCTATTAGAATGGCCAAAATCCACAAAACTGACAATACCAAATGCTAGCAAGGATGTGGAGAAACAGGAACTCTCATTCCGTGCTGGTGGGACGGTGCCAAATGGTACAGCAACTTTGGAAGACGATTTGGCAGCTTCTTACAAAGCAAAGCATACTCTTAAATGATCCAGCAATTGTGCTTCTAGCTTTTCACCCAAATAAGCTGAAAATTCACGTCCATACAAGCCTGCACAATAATGTTTATTCATAAATGCCAAAAACTGGAAGCAACAGGATGTCCTTCAAAAGACAGATGTATAACCAAAAGATAGAATACTGTGATATACCCAGTATTCTCATACAATGGAATATTACTCAGTACTAAAAAGAAATGAGCTATGAAACCATAAAAAGGCAAGGAGGAAATTTACATGCCAAGAAGGCGGTCTGGAAAGGCTACATATTGTACGTTTCTAACTGTTCTGGAAAAGGCAAAACTATAGAGACAGTAAAAAGATCTGTGGTTGCCAAGGGTTGGGGAGAAGGATGAGTAGGTGGAGGACAAGGGATTTTTAGAACGCTGTAACTATTCTATAGGAAACTGTGATGGTGGATACATGGCATTATGCATTTGCCAAAACCCCACAGATGTACAACACAGAAAATGAGCCTTAACATAAATTATGCACTTCAGTTAATAATAATATGTGAATACTGGATCATCAATTATCATCGGTGAGCTTCACTAATACCAGATGTTAACAACAGAAGAAAAAGGTGAGGAGGCAGGGCAAGGGGGATATGAGGGAACTCTATGCTTTCTCCTCTATTTTCCTTAAACCTAAAACTGCTGTTTAAAAATCTATTTTTTTTTTTTTAAGTTCATGTGATACCAGGTAATTTGACTACAGACAGATCTTTGCTGGAGAAAAAAATCTCAATTCTAATGGTTGAAAGTTTTGCACCACATTACTTAGAAGGAAAAAAGTCAACTTACAGACCACAGCACTGTGGTCTCCTTCAAAGTGCCTTCCCTTGTGTGGCCCCCTCACTTCCATCTACATTGTATTTCCTTTCTGGAAACGCCAACGGTGATAAAAGACACTGATATGCAAAGGGAATAACATAAAAACCCTAAAATATGAAATAAGAAAGTGAATCTTCCCTTAGGAAGCAAATATTATTTCATTAAACGGAATGGTGCAGCCAATGCTCAGCCACGTGGCCTTTGAGGGGCCACCACGGTGCTGTAAATCCCCACCTTTTTGCTGATGAGAGAAGCTAGAGGGTACAGTATATTCGGTATAACTCAGGAAGCAGAACAAGGAAATTGCTAATAAACCAAACTGAGTATAATTTATGTCCTATTGCTGAGGTAATAAACTACCACAAACCTTAGTGGCTTAAAACAACACAAATCTATCTTACAGTTCTGGAAGTCCGAAGTTCAAAATGAGTCTCACAGAACTGACGTCAAGGTGCTGGCAGGCCTGTGTAGGCCTTCCTTCTGTAGGATCTAGGGGTGAATCTTCCTTCCTTTCCCAGGTTCTAGAGGCTGCCCACTTTTCTGTGGCTCATGGCCCCTTCTTTCATCTTCTAAGCCAGCAGCATTGGGTCAAGTCGTTTTCATTCTGCCCTCTTTTTTTCCTTTTTCCATCTCCTCCTTCCACTTTTAGGAAAATGAAATCACACTGGATCCAGCCTGATAATCCAGAATAACCTCCCAACTTTCAAGTCAGCTGGTTAGCAATCTTAATTCCATTTGCAATCTTAATTTCCCACCACGCAGCCTAACGTATTCACAGATGCTGAGGAACAGGACATAGACATAGGCCTAAGATAATTTGACAATGGAATTAAATGTGGTTATTTAATTCCGTTGTCAAATTGTCAAAGGAGTTAAATGTCAAAAGGAATGACAAAAGGAATTGTCAAAAGGAATTAAATGTCATTATGCTCTGTTCCCTTTGTAAGTATTGCTATTTTCTGTGATTTAATGTTAAAAGTTTCTTGCTGAAAAATTACTTAAATATCAGCCTAAAATGCAAATCTTCATAAAAAACTATGATACTTTGGACAATTATGAAAAAACATAAAGCATAGTGGGCTTAGAATTGATTAAATACATGTAAGTGTTGTTAATAACGTCAAGTGTAGCTGAACTAAGAAATAATTCTCTAGCTAAAAACAGTCTTCGGTCTCTATGAAAGAAAAAGAATCCAGTTTTAGAGGCAACTACCACAATTCACTGTGTCCCTTCCACAGAGGGTCACAACATACAGCTTCTGGGAGTTGCTAAGTCTAAATACAATGTGAACCCTGTGTGCACTGGGGGCGGAGACTGTCTTCAGGAAGAAAACTGGGTCAAGGGACGGGGCAGGAAGGACACTTACTCTATCATGTACCTTTTCCTACCTTTTGAAATTTATATCGTGCATTGCCTATTCAAAAAATGTGTTACTTTTAAAAAGAACATATTATGCAGCCCCGTCCACTGTAGTGGGCTGATGAAGGCTGAAAGGGGCCATTCTTGTGCAACCCCTTTCTTCTGGGGTTCCGTGGAAAAAGAGGACAGTGGCCGCTCAGGGAGCTCCTCAACGGGAATCACTGGCACCTACTGGCAAAAGAGAAGCCCACAGGCTGGAGGCAGAGTAAGACTGGTGTCAGAGAGAGGGCAAGACCAAACCTCCTGAATGTTCAAAGGCCATCTCAAGAAAAGAGAAGAGAAGAGGATCAGCTATAACCAAGTTGTAATAGATCATGTTTACACATTTCATAAATTAATAAAAACTGAATGCAAACATCAATTATAATCGAGATGAGTAATGTAAAAATAATAGTGCATTAGCAATTATGAGCCTAAACCCTGTTTATGTTTTCCTTGCCCCCCCCCCCCCCCCCCCCTCCCCCCCCCCCTCTTTTAGACAGAGTTTCATTCTTGTCGCCCAGGCTGGAGTGCAATGGCTTGATCTCGGGTCACTGCAGCCTCCACCTCTCAGGTTCAAGCGATTCTCCTGCCTCAGCCTCCTGAGTTGTTGGGATTACAGGCACCCACCACCATACCCAGCTAATTTTTTGTATTTTTAGTAGAGACAGGGTTTTACCATGTTGGCCAGGCTGTTCTCAAACTCCTGGCCTCAAGTGATCTGCCCATCTCGGCCTCCCAAAGTGTTGGGATTACAGGCATGAGCCACGGCGCCCGGCCCATCCCCCTACTTTTTAAGAAACAACATATGGCTGAGAAGAAAAGAATATTAATACTTTAAAAAATTATAGGTAATAATATTTCAAACAACTAGAAAACATAAAAAGAACACACAATCCAAGCAATGAAAGACAGGCAAAGGAAATAGGATATTTCCATCAGACAAAAATGTCAAAAGATCTTTTAATTTTACCAAAAATTATTAAACTTCCCTTTTAAATTACCAAAAAAAAAAAAAAAGGTTGTGTCAAATAATTAAATCTAAACATGTAGAACTAAGGCAGGTGCACACATTAGGTTAGGAAATCTGCTAATGCATCCAAAAACTAGAGTAGTCATATAAATAACAAAGTAGCCAGGTGCAGTGGTTCATGCCTGTAATCTTAGCATTTTGGGAGGCCAAGGCAGGTCACTTGATCTGAGAAGTTCAAGACCAGCTTAGGGAATATGGTGAAACCTCATCTCTACAAAAAAAAAAAAATAATACAAAAATCAGCCGGGCATGGTGGGAAGAGACTGTAGTCCCAGCTACTCAGGAGGCTGAAGAGGGAGAATCAACTGAGCCCTGGAGTTTGAGGTTACCGTGAGCCGAGATCACACCATTGTACTCCAGCCTAGGGAAGAGTGGAGCCCTGTCTCAAAAACAGAATATACTGCAAGATGGAAAAGGGCCACTTCATGTTCACAATAAAGACATAATTGATGAATGTTAATCATGTGGGCTTCAAAGTGTGTAAAGCTCAAAACAGCTACAAATACAGGAAAACTTTAAAACAATGGTAATAGACTCGAACCTCTTCACCTGTATCACTTGTGTTCATGACTTAAGCAACTTTTAAGCAGAAAGGATGGATCTCGGGAGCCACGGAACTGAGAGAAACCAGGATCCTTTGCAGAGTTCCAATGAGGAGAAACCGCAGACAACCTGGATGTGCCCCAAATTGATAACCTACAAAGGCAGGGACACTGACTAGCAGTAGCCTGTGGCCTGAGGCTCGGTGGCATAAAGCTCTCTGGCTCACTGGCTCTGGTGGGTCTGCTCACAGGTAGTTCCTAAGCCAGTCCTGCCCTGTGGTCGTGGCAAATGCTAACGCAGGCCAAGTATGCAGCTTCTCAGACACCTTCACTCAGGCTGCAGCAGAACCCATCCCCACTCCCCTGATCAGCTGATTATGATGATGTTGCTGATCACTTTCAAAAATTAACCCAAAAAGTGGCATTTGAAAAGAATACTCCTAGAGTAAATCACACAAGCAATGAAAAACATGGCCCATCCATCCATGACTGCTCAATTATCAGATTGCAGCTGTAAAATATATATATATATATATTTAAACAATATCTTCCTTTTGTAGTCTCATGCATTTAGTCAAAGTGGGTATTTTTTTAACATTTTCCAATTCACCATTTGTCAAAGAAATAATGGAAACTATAAAGCTGAAGGATAAACACTTTAAATAAGAATTCATACTCCAAAGAAGTAAGAATCTTTCAACTTTTATTTCTAGGATACATTCATCTGGACCTTTTTGTTTCTTTACAATTTTCCCCCTAAGATAAATGAATACAATAAAAATATAATCCAACTACCAGCAATGTTTCTAACCAGAAAAGAATCTAAAATCTCTGGTGCGATAATATAGGATTTTTTTAAAAAATATAAACTTCATACCAGAAATAAAGCCTGAATATTCTCTTTCTTTAAAAATATAATTTTTCCTTCTTTGCTCTTCCATGTAAATCTTATAATGAACCTGTTAGTTCTAAAGTCTACTTCTAATCCAACAACTATAACACTATCTAGCAGGGTTTTTTCCTTTATACTTTGTTCTGTACTGTGAGTCAACGAATAATTCCAAATGTCTTTAAAAAGTGAGATGCCACTTGGCTGTAGCAAGATTCTTCAAGAGATGCTGAAAATTAAAAAAAAAAAAAAAAAAAAAAAAACACACACACACACACACAAAATCCCTATTAGCAAACTGAAACTTAAATTATATTATCCTGTTTCTGAAATTAGAAAATGTTATAAAAGCACTTTTGCAAACTGTAAAGTTCAAATGGAAAACACTTTTTAAAATCTGTTTTGACTATAAAGACTGCTGACTAGGATAGAACTTAAGGGACACAAGACTGTATGAAATCCATTCTGTTTTTTCTGTAATTCCTTAGTTTTGAACGGGAGGATTATAAAATGCAAACAAGCTGGGGTATGGATACAGGAATATCTCATAAAGATTGACTGGTTTGTGGTGACATGTGACTGTTTTTCTTAACTGAGAATAAAGACCAAGAGGCACAGGTAGTTCTCTTAGATCAATACTTTATACCAGACTGATAAAAATTAGACAGTTTTCCCCACTTCTGACTAATTCCTCTATGCAGACCTTCATTATTTGAAGTATAATCCATTATTTAAAGTACAATTCCAAAGCTCAACAGAAATGATCTGGGGATGATTTCCCTTCCTTGGTTTAGGAAGATAATAAAGCCTAATTATAAACATGGGTACAACACACCTGAACCCTAGAGTGGTGCCCTTCCAACTCCAACAGTATTATCCATAACATTTACATAAACATGCATTTAGTGTGATTGTTTGTGCCCAGACACAGGTGATCAAAAACAAACTAAAGGCTGAGTGAACTGACAAGAGGGAATGGGTCTGGGCTGCTACCTTTAAAAGGTTACACTAACAGAGCTGAGTGAGTTGGGTGTGCTGCACCAGGAGCAGCTATGGGCTCCTTTCCTAGTTTCTGAATGCTCTTCCTGCGGCTCTCTGGGAGCAGGCCCAGCCTGGGGAATGGGCTAAAAGGCTTATACATCTCTTTTGGTCCTCAGATGCACTTACCCTTTCCTTTGATGCCCTCTTTCCCCAAGAGAATATTCAGGCCAATTTTGTTGTTTTCCTTTTTTCTGAATTAGTAAGACATTATCAACTAGCAATTGGTAATACCTCTAACTCTCACTGAGTGTCTAATGTTAGTATAAAGTACCTCAAGTAATAAGAATGTGGAACTTAAATGCCACTTACAGAATTGCCAAACAAGTCCATGTCACACTTTGATGAATCCAAAGTATTAAAACTTAGCAATAAATAAAAGTAAAAAACGATTTTTGCCAAGGTTTAACTATTGGACTTTAAACCAATTTCAATATTCCATGTAATCAAAGGTCATTTATATCGAATTAACATGCCTTCATGTTTTTTACATACAACAAAGTTTAAAATATACACATATTTTTAAACCAATTCACTCCCTCTTACAATCATACTTTCAGTTGAACATTTAAAATATAAATCCAAACTGTCAAGGAAAACAACAGTGGGACAAGTAACGCTATCATTAAAATGAAACAATAATGCAAGAAAAGGCCAGCATTGAAACTCAGAAAATAAACATAAACAGATTCATTGGAAATCTGCTCATATGCCTAATGTGTTCAGAAATGAATCTCACACAAAACAGATCCCACTGTGATGTTAGACAAGTCATTACTTTCTCATTTTCTCACTCCATGATGCACGTCTTCACTATTTTTACTGAGGTTTTATACAGTGAGTAGGTATCCTAACAGCAGAGATTATTAAATACATAGCCTATTCCAGAATTGGCATATGTTCCCAACAATTGTTTTGTGTGCTCCTTGACTTATAAAATAGTCCAACCTTTAAGGGAAAAAAAATTAAATGGCTTAGATCTATTCATACACATTGGGCATTAAATGTCACTAAGTTAACACAGTTTTAAGGTGGAAAAACGGATAAGAGGGTACAGTAAGTGTTCCCCAAACAATTCCATTACTTTATGAAGTACTGCCAATAGCGTATTTATTTTAACCAGGTTATGGGAAAAAAATGAAAGAATTATTACCAGAATTTCCATCAATTTCCTGGAGAAGCTAACAATAAAATATTAAATATACACATTTATTTGTATATTTATTTGAAGAATCTTTGGTAGCAATTGTGTGTTTCTTCCACCTTATAGGACTTTTTAAAATAAATGTCAAAAGTAGTTTACTAATCAGCATATGAAAGATAAAACTATGATACTATTCTTCTGGTTTCCCTATAAAACAGCCTTGATAATAACTTGGACTATTCATGCACTTAAACACAGTATCTGTTTAACTTATATACATACAAAATGAAACTAATACTAGAACAAAAATTAGACAGTAATGAGAATCAATAACAAAACATAACAATGACAATTGTTCTTAAGTAATTTATTTTAAAATTATAAGATTTACAGTGCCTTGATTATGCAAAATAGCATAATGGAAATTAAACCAAATCAATAAACCAAAAGAGAAAAAAACTTAATTTTCTCGAGTATTCAAACTTAAACCGTCTTTGTAAGTAGCTGATGTCCCAACCGTGTCTTATGTAGAAAGTATAATAATTTCAAACGTTTCACTTGCAGGTTTAATTTCTCATTTTCAATTTTTATGAACTGTAATGCAATTTCAAATCCTATTATACCTAGTGTTTATACTGCAACAGCAGCAAATCTCAAATGTGTAATCAAATGTGAAACTGGGGCACAGCTTCTAGCTGCAGACAGAAATTATACACTGCATTCAGTCCAGGACAGTACATTATATTAACCAGAGCATAGAGTTTAGTACACTTATTGCAGGGTTGGTATTTCTTTCCCTCTGATCTGAATCAGCTGAGCTGATGAGCAGACATATTACTGCTGTGGATAGTATGATTGCTGTGGGGGCTGAGGGAAGGGGTATGAAGGCTGCTGGGGTCCTGGGTATGGAGCCTGTCCAGGACTCTGGTGATACACTGGTGGATATGGCATATTATACTGGCCGTACGCGTAAGGATTATAGCCCATTGGCATGGGCATCTGGCAATACCTGATAGGGAGAAGAAAACAAAAAAATTTGATTGGTAAATCAAATACTAAAAAGTAAAATAATTATTATTCTAGAACTATGTTTTCCATGAAAGTCATTTCTATTTGTTAGTCTATTAAAGAACAGCGGAGAAAAAACTGTTTCAAGGCACTTGTCAGAGAAAACCATTCCTATCCTGTTGTTAATTAAAACAAGAGCACCAAGTGTTTAATACTATCAAAAAAAAAAAAAAAACTGAAGAAAATAAGATTAAATATTCAAGTATTAAAGAAAGAAAAAACCTGGAGACCCTTCATTTTAACATGGCAAAACTAATAATCTAAGTACATTCCTCTTCCACAATACTCAGTAGTAACGTACATAAATTTACAATTTATAAAGTTCTAATATTTGGAAGACAACATGTACTTACTAAGTAAAATTTAGAGCACATCTTAAAAGGTAGTCAAATGTTTGGATTTTTAAGATTAAGAAATTACCACAAAAAGGCTAACCTTTAAGAAAGTGCAACCCATAATCAGATAAATTTTCATCCAATGGTTTATTAAACGCCAAGTGTTCTAAGTATAGGGACGTAAACAAGGCCTTATCAGTTTTGCTATGCTATGCTGAGAAAATGCACCTGTTTATCACCTAAAGTCAAAGGAAACACCTACTGAACTCTATACAGAAGTGATGTATTTACTATAAACCCGATATGCAAAATATAGAAACATAAATTTAAAAGGCCTAGGAAATAGCTATGCAACTGTTCATGTAAGTGACCATAACATTATTTTTATTTCTGGATAAGCTGACAGTATAGCTTATTCATTCATGATTATCTCCATCTGAAGACGGGGTGACTCTGTTTTTAATAGGTTAGCCAGAGCCTAGAAACAACATTAGCCAACTTGGGATATACAATTTTGCAGCCTTACCCAGGATATCCTGGATAGGTGGGATAGGGCGGTCCCTGGGCTTGTGGAGGAGGAGCTGAGCCAGGCGTTTGTGACGGAGGTGGTGCAGCAGTACCAGCCCCAACTGGAGGTGGAGCAGTAGCAGAAGGAGCTCGATTTGCTGGAAGCACAGGTGGTGGAGGCCTGGCTGGGGGCTGGGGCTTAGTAGGCTATAAGAAAAAGTCAGCATAGACTATAAAATGTTTCATATTTCTGTCAAATTGCTATTAAAATTAACAAGGACATACGAGAAACTCTAGAATCCGACCAAATATATTATATTTTTAATTCCCATTCTTAAATACCGGCTTATTACTATAGAAATATATCATAGTTGAATAACTCTCCCATCTGTGGAGACCCCATAGCCGCTGCTCTTTTCCTGATAACTAATATTTAATCATTTACTGCTTCCTCCAGTGGTTGGGCATTTGAGGTGGAAGGAAGCAGCACAGGTACTGTTTACTACCATCATCTCCTCCCAGTCCCCAAACTCTATATGAAAAATTTAAACACCAAATGACTTTAAAAGAATAGTATATAAAATAATCACACATCTAACAATGAAATTTAACAACTATTAACATTTTGTCATTTGTTTTATCTGTAACTACATCCATATATATTTGCAGAATCGTGTGAAGTAAATTGCAAACTTCATGACATTAGCCCTAAAGACTTCAGCACTCAAGTTCTCATAATGATATCCTCCTACATAATCACAATGCCATTTTCATCCTTAAAAAACTAATGCTATTCCCCAATGTCACCAAATATCCACTCCAAATTCAATTCTCCCTATTTAACACAAAAAAGCTCATACAGCTATTTTTATAAACCAAAATCAAAGTTCATATATGCGTTTGATTATAATGAAACTTTCATCTCTTTTCATCTAGAATATGCCTTTTTTTAAAATCTATGACATTCACTTTTAGAAAAGATCAACCCAGTTATTTCATGTAAATGTCCCATGTGATAGATTTGTCCAATTGTTTCCTAATGGCATAATTTAACCTCTTATTTTATCATTTGCTGTATGTGCTGTAAACAGAAAGTTTAAGGGCTTGGTTAGATTCAGGTTAAGCATTTTTTGTCAAGAATTCTTGAATGATGCTGTGTTCAACATTACACAAAGTATCAGAAGGTTGGTTACCTGATGCAGGTGGTAACCACTAGATCCTTCCTACGTAGATCATGTTTTACCCTTTAGAACAAGTAATCATCACTAATGTAAAATTTCTGTTTAAAATATTTATTTTCCTACTAACCGGCATGGTTCTTGGCGCTGGAGTTGGAGGAGTTGGTGCATGTCCTCCTGCTGGCGAGGACTGATATGCAGGTGTAGGAATTGAAGGAGCACTAGGTTCTCTGGCAATGCTTTGTTGCAAGTCCCTTATCAAAGTCAGAGTGTTAAAAATTAACACAACAGAAAAAAATTAACACACATAAAATACTAGCTTATTTTTCTTTTCTTCATACATGAAACATAGAAAATGGACTCCAAACAATGATGGGATTTTAAAAATATACTACATTTCAAATTAGTACAGCCACTACGGAAAACAGTGTGAAGATCCCTCTAAAAACTAAAACTAGATTTACCATATGATTCAGCAATCCCACTGCCGGGTATACATCCAAAACAAAGGAAATCCGTACACTGAAGAAGTGTCTGTATTCTCATGTTTAGTGCAGCACTTCCAATAGCCAAGATATGAATGCAACTTAATGTCCATCAGCAGATAAATGAATGAAGTGTAGTATATATATGTAATGGAACATTACTCAGCCATAAAAAATGATGTAATTCTGTCATGTGCAGCAACATGCATGGAACTTGAGGACATTACGTTAAGTGAAATAAGCCAGGCACAGAAAGACAAATATTGCATGTTCTGATTCGTAAGTGTGAGCTAAAAACAAGGAGATAGAGAGTAGAATGACGGTCACTAGGGTCAAGGAAGAGTAGGGGATGGGGATGAAGAAAGGTTGCATAATGGGTACAAAAATATAGTTAGATAGAAGAAATAAGTTCTAGTGTTTAATAGCACCATAGGGTGATAATAGCTAACAATAATTTATTGTATACTTCAAAATAGCTAGAAGATTTGGAGTGTTTCCAACACAAAGAAATGATAAATGTTTGAGATCATGAATAACCTAATTACCCTGATTTGATTATTGCACATTGTATTCATGTATCAAAATATCACATGTACCCCATAAATATGTGATGAATATCCTAATTACCCTGATTTGATTATTACACATTATATTCATGTATCAACATATCACATGTACTCCATAAATAGGTACTATTATTTATCAATAAAAAAACTGAAAAAAATAAAATATACTACATTTCTATTCTTGACCAGAATCTAAATCCTCTTTCTTCCTTACTGTTTAATAAAATGAAGTTGTATCTTTTTCTATTTCTGAAGACTAGGGGGGAAAAAGTAAACTTTTTCAGAGATTATAGTTACAGCTAGAGTAAGAAACATGTCAAACTGGGCAAGTAATCCTAAATGACTGCCCACTCTTTAATAAAAGATAGCCCCTGGATTTAAAAAGCTCCCAATATGATCTACCTAAAAGTTATCAGAAAACTACAATGACTCATAGTTATCTAGTGATCTAATCAATGTAACTCATAGTTATCTAATATAACTGAGTTATCTAATCAATTAATGTTTTAATCACTACATATCGGTTTATAAAAAATAAGGTAAAAAAGCTAACCTTTTATGCAAACCATTATGCAAATTTCTAGATAAAAAATTTCTGAAGATATTCAAAGAAATGTGGCACTGAGCTATTTAATGTTAAAAGATAACTCATGACCTGTCACTAAGGTAGGCTCATGAAAGATACATTGCTGAAAATACTACAATTTAGTATTAAAAATTAGAAAAGAAAATTTTAAGTCTCCTCTAATAGTAAATTGAAGTTTATCCCAAAATCACACTAAACAATACCTAAAGTAAAACGCACTCCATGTAATACATAGTGTCAATCAACTTTCACTGCACGATTAACGTGCACATAGTAGTAAATATAACGTGTCCCAAAACATCTGAGACAGTGCCTTTTGCCCTGATTTAACAATTAACAGCAAAGCCCCACACTGTCCATATCCAACCTTCCCTCTCAAGAAGGGCCACAATCTCTCCAGACATAAAGAAAACTAGTATACATTCATCGGGGGAAAAAAAAAAAAAAAAAACTACTTCTTAATATAAGTAAATAACTGCTTGTAACAAATAAGTTTTTAATCACTATCAAAATTCTAAAAGGTCAGATTTTGAAATATCTAAAATATGTATGTATATTATAAAGCTTTAACAAAACACCTTTATTTTCCTTTGATAAACTCTAGGGATGGTTGCAGTAAATAACACATTTAAAAGGCAAATTATAATTTCCCAGTCACTTACAAAAGATATAAATCACTGCTATTAAATAAAACCAACAATGTAAAAAAGCAAAAAGATATAAAATAAAATGCTCACTTTGGGAGGCCGAGGTGGGTGGATCACCTGAGGTCAGGAGTTCAAGACCAGCCTGGCCATCATGGTGAAACCCCATCTTTTAAAAAAAAAAAAAAGTAAAAGATAAATAAATAAATAAATAAATAAATAAAATGCCACCAGTATTCCTATGCCCAGCAACCTGCTGGCAGTGGTATTCAAACCATTAGTAAAAAGAAAGTAAAGTTCAGAGTAAAACATTCATTCTTCTTACACTCTTTAAATTTCTGATGAAAGATTTCAATGAAAACAGAAATTAAAAAGCAAAGCCTCCAGCTAATAAGTATATAAAGAGGACATATTAATCACCGGGAAAATGAAAATTAAAATCATGCAATGAGATAATACTACAAACTCAGCAGAATAGCTAAGGGCAAAAATGTGGAGCAACCAGAACTCTCATGTACTGCTAGGAGGAATATAAATTAGTGCAATCACGTTGGAAAACTATTTGACAATATCAGCTAACATTAAACATACACATACCCTTTGATCAACTATATACTGAACAACACTGCATATACATGCTCACCAAAAGCATGAACTGTCTAATACAGTAACCACTAGCCACATATGGCTATCAAACATCTGAAATGTGGCTAGCCTGAATTGAGATGTAAGTATAAAATACACATTACATTTCTAAGACTTACTGTGAAAAAAAAGTAAAATATCTCTCATTTATAATTTTACATTGATTATAAGTTAAAATACTTTGGACATATGGGTTAAATGAAACACTGAAATTTATTTCACCTGGTTTTTTGTTTTGTTTTGTTTTGTTTTTACTATGGCTACTACAAATTTTACATTTTCAATTGCATATGTCACTGCATAGTATTTCACCACATGAATGTAGTTCAATTAACCAGAACCAGACATTTGATTTGTTTCTATATTTTTACGGCTACCCACAATATTGGACAGCACTGATTTATACCATTTATGCCAGCACTATTTATAAAAGCTCAAAACTAGTAACTTCTTGAATATTCAACAGTAGAATAAATAACTTGTATATTCAAACAATAAAATATATACAGAAATGAGAAAAAAAGATCTACAAATACACACAATTATAGTGATGAATCTCACAAATATAATGTAGAATAAAAGCCAGTCATAGAAGAGTACATAATGTGTGATTCTATTTATATACAATGCAAAAACAGGAGAACGTAATCTATGTTCTTACAAGTCAGGATAGCAGTTGCCCTGGAAGGGAAAGATAAAGACTGACTGGGTGGATGCATTAACAATGCTTCTACGGTGCTGAGAATTTTCTGTGTATAGATCTAAGTGGTAGTTGCCTTGGGTGTACTCAGTTTGTGAACATTCAACAAGATATACACTTATGTATACTTTTCCGGTATATATTACATTCAGTAAGATATTAAATAATTTGGGCCTTGAGTATTAACAATGACTTTAATAAAATAAACTCTCAGATATTCAAAAGCTAATATTACTATATGGCCTACTGTTTCATCTTTCATTCACCTTTCAATCACTGAGCTGAAAATACTTGACAAATATATATAATAAGTATATATACACAAATAGCAACAAACCTGATTTTTAGAGATTTGAGATATAAAATATTTTAAATGACAATATTTAAATCTTTCTTCCTTAAAATATCAAGAGCTGCTTTGTGCACAAACAAGCCAATTTATATGTTTATTATTTTCTTCCTTTTTACACAAAGCATACTCTACACACTGTTCTGTGTCTTTTTACCATAACCATCTTGGAGATCTTTCCATATCAGTAAATTGAAAACATCCTGTTTTTTAAAATAGCTGCACAGCATTTCACTGTACAAGTATAGCTTTATTTCACCAGCCCTGGTCACTTGTTTCTACTTTTTTACTGCTATTTGCAATGCAGACATGAATAAGCTCATAAATACGTCATTTCTAGCATATTCTAATATAACTTCAGAACAGATTCCCAAAAACAGAATAGCTAGATTAAAGGATTTTTGAATTTGTAGTCTTATTCTTTACAGCTAAACTGCCCAACACAAAGACTGCACCACTCTGTATTCTCACAGCAATGCATAAAATCTATTTCTCTAACATGTGACAACAAAGAATGTTATCAAACTTCAGATTCTTGCCAATCTGAAAATATTTCAGACTGATTTTAATTTGTATTTTATAATGAATGATGGTTTGTTTTTTTGTTTTTTTTTTTTTCACTTATTTAAGAGCCAATTGTATTTCCTTGCTGCAAAATTCTGTTTGCATCCTTTCCTCAGTTTTCTATTGGGTTTTCTTCTCATTCATTTCTAGGAGTTCTTTTCTAAATAAAGTAAACTAAACTAGTCTTTTGCCTGTGAATAAGTTTCAAATATTGGATTCCCAATTTGTCATATACTGATTCTGTTTATCATATTTCTATAAGGAACTTCTTCTTTTCTTTTCAATGGCTTTTGGATTTCAAGTTGGAGTTGAGATCCTACCCATCCCAGCTTTATTAAGGAATTCTCCTCCATTCTCTTTTACACCTTATATTTCATTTACAAATACCAAGTTTGGTCTACTCATAATTTATTCTGGTATAAAGATAACGTTTGTTTTCTAAATGGCTGGGCAGCTGTCCACAACCTATTCTGGTTGGCTGAAGATCTTTTTTACACTAAATTCACAATGTATTTGAATCTATTTCTATTTTCTGTTCTTTGTCTAATCATGTACCAGTACCACTGTGTTTTAATTAAAGATGGTACTATACACCTCAATATCTGGTAGAACTAGCGTCCCTTCACTATTCTTTTTATTGTTTTCCTGGCTGATCTTGTTTATTTTTCTACTTGAACTTCTAATTCCAAACGAAAAGTTGCTGATTTTTTTAATCAAAAGTATGTTGAATGCACATGTTTGTTTATTTCTTTACTTATGTTTGTTATTAGAGAGAGGGTCTCGCTGTTGCACAGGCTGGACTGCAGTGGCTATTTACAGGTACAATCATAAAATACTACTTCCTAGAACTCTGGGGCTCAAACCATCCGCCCACTTTAACCTCCCAAGTAGCTGGGGCTAGAAGTGCATGCCATCATGCCTAGTTGATGCGTAAGTTAACTTAGAATTGACATCTTTATGAAGTTGAGTCATCCTATCCAATAACATATGTCTTTTAATTTGCTCAAGTCTTCTTTTGTGTCCTTGAAATAGTGTTTTCTTCACATAGGTCTCATATGACAAACTTACATATTTTATCTTTTTTGTTGCTATTTTAAGTGGGTCTCTTCCTTCATTTTATCTTCTATAGGTTTATTTCCATGAAAGCCACTGATTTCTACAAATTATTTTTATGATCAACAACTTCGTTAATAATTATCTTATTATTCACAGAGTTTTGGGGTTGATTCTCTTGGGCTTTCAAGTAGTTGTACAATCACAATGTCTGTAAATAGTGCTAGTTTTACTTCTCCTTTCCAATTTTTTTTTATTCTAATTCCTCTCATGTGATTGTCTTCGCTGGTACTGCGGTCTAGTGTTAAAAAATGGTGCCGATAGTGCCATTTGTTGTCTGTTCTTGACTTGAGGGGGAACTGTTAATAGTGCTTCTCCATTACTCACTACGCGGAGTTTTGGGCAGAAATACACACACACACACACACACACACACACACACACACACACACACGTATATATTTTCGTGTTAAGGAAGCACCTATCGTCTATCTATTCTTATTTTACTGAGTTATCAGAACACTCATTTTCTCAAATGCTTCTACCTCATCTATCAAGACAAACCTGTGACCTTTCCTTTGATGTGAAAACACTGAATACTGGAATAAACGCCCCCCCTTGGTCAATAATTCTCTTTTTTTTTTTTTTTTTTTTTTTTTGAGACGGAGTCTTGCTCTGTCGCCAGGCTGGAGTGCAGTGGCGCAATCTTGGCTCACTGCAACCTCTGCCTCCTGGGTTCAAGTGATTCTTCCGCCTCAGCCTCCAGAGTAGCTGGGACTACAGGCACGTGCCACCACGCCCGGCTAATTTTTGTATTTTTAGTAGAGACGGGGTTTCACCATGTTGTGTTGGCCAGGATGGTCTCGATCTCTTGACTTCGTGATCCGCCCGCCTTGGCCTCCCAAAGTCCTGGGATTACAGGCATGAGCCCCCGCTTCCGGCTTCGGTCAATAATTCTTTTTTAACATGCTGCTGAATATTACTGGCAAATACTTTATTCAGGACTTTTGTATCCATATCATAACTGAAACTGATCTGTAGACTCTTTCGTATTACTCTTTGTTAGATTTTTGATCATTAAGACTCATATGGAGAATACTCATCTTTTTTTAGGCTGGGCACAGTGTCTCATGCCTATTATATCTCAGTACTTTGGGAGAAGAAGGTGGGCACATAACCTGAGGTCAGGAGTTAGAGACAAGCCTGGCCAACATGGTGAAACCCTGTCTCTACTAAAAATACAAAAATTAGCCAGGCATAGTGGCACACACCTGTACTCCTAGCTACTCAGGAAGCTGAGGCAAGAGAATTGCTTGAACCCGGGAGGCGGAGGTTGCAGTGAGCCAAGATCGCACCACTGCACTCCGGCTTGGGCAACAGAGCAAGACTCCATCTCAAAAAAAAAATAAAAAAAAAAAAAAGAATATAATCCTTTTTTAAACCTCCTTTTAAAACAATCTAATTACTTGCTTTTAATAGGTTTAGTAGAAATACTCTAAAAACAACTACCCTGCTCTTTCTTCAAGGTGGAAGAAAATGGTAACTTCTCTCATGAACATGAGCAGAGAAGTGAATGTTCATTCTCTGTTCATGAATATGAACAGAGAGATGAATAAAGATCTAGTTGGCTGAAAGAGTCATCAGTATAAGACTCTTTCAGCTCTTTTATTTATTACTAATGAATATATGGCTTTTTATGTACCTGAAAGATAGTTAAGATATAAAATTTTTAGCTCATATTTACTATATGATGATATAAAATCTTTAGCTCATTTTTATTATCCTTGCGATTACAGCAATCACTCCACTCTCTTCTAGCATATACAGCTGCCAGCCTATGTTAAGGAACCTATTTGCCACTTCAAGATTAATTGCATATATTTATTGTCACTCCCCGAGATCTGCCACCCTGAACTGTTTTATCATTTCTGTGACCTCACTGGACTTCCTGTATTTAGAGTTTCTACATCTTTTTATCCTCCCAGATTGTGCAGCTGTTTGCTTGTTGCCTTGTAAAATATTCGATCTAGCTCCTTCTTCCAGGAGAAAAGGAAGGAAATTGCTATCTCATACTACCTAGTTCACACCAAAAGTCTCTACATAATTTTTTAAAAGAAAATTCTTTTAGTTGAATTTGATACATAAAACAGACTTACTTTAAGAGTTCATCTCTTTCTGTCTTCCGTGCAAAAACTATATCGCTGCATTTGTTCTGGAATCTAACCAGGATTTCAGTCAACTCATTGTAAAACTATAAGAAAAGAACAAATACAAGTAATGAACAAGAAGAATTTCTTTAATACAGGGAATAATGTGATCTAAAGCTAATTTGTCAATGATAATAAAAGCAGAAGAACTGAAATCTGCATGAGATACAGTCACACAATTTACCAAGACCAACAACTTATTATTAAATATGACCTAAGATTCCTAAAGAAAATAAAAATAAAACCATTCTTACAGAACATTATCATCAAAGATTAAATGTAACAAGTTAAAAGTTTCATGATCATGAAAATCTTCCTAATTTCTAGAGAAAAGTCAACTGCTTGATAACATTAAATCTATTTAAGTAGAAGGATCAGATTTTCATATTCACTACAGAAATGCAAGCATACCTCAGAAACCCTTAAAAAATTTTCCAAAGGCTCTCTGGAAGAGAGCCTTTGTTTATCTATTTAAACAAAGCATTTTAAACCAAATTAAAATGGCATTTTACTATCCTCTCTATTTGGAAGGCTTTTCAGTATTTTTACTCTCTCTTCAAAGGGTTTTACATTTTACCTACTATATTTATATCAAGATAACTTTAGTGGTCAATATGAAGTAACAAAAGGAATTATGCATCTGAAAACTTAAAAATCACTGTTCCCTCAAAAACAAAGTAATTGGTAAAAAGAAATATAAGCGAATTCCCTAAACTTTTTAAAGGACAAGGCAAGAAAGTACTTACATATTTAGTGAGCCCTCTGATACTCAGGCAGACCACAAGTCTATCCTCAGAGAACAACCACACAGAATATAAAAGTCATGCCCCCAGACCTTTCCCATCACAAATCAGCTTTGACTACTCCTGTCCCCTCATAATTCATCAAATTAATCAATTTCGTATCCCTTAAAAAGGTGTCATTGACATCTCTGCTAATTCCTGCTACCTGGGATGTTTATACCCCTTTTCTGTCAGTTGGAATATGCAATTCATTCTTCAAAGTTCCCATGAAATGTTGCCACCTTCATTCAGCTTTTCTCTCCTATAACAAACTTCACAGAGGCAATGGCATTAAAGCTAAAATTCCAGGCAAAAAGTAATTTGGTTCAACTGGAAACACCATTTAATTTCCAAACTATACCTTCACATCTGTACTTGCTAGCTATGGTTCCTTTTGCATGTTCTTCATACCTTTGTGCCCTCCTTCAAATTAGCTACAAGTTCAACAAATTTGTCATATGCAGTAGCTAAATTCTTCAAAACTTCTTCTCTTAAGTTAGCTTCATTGTTAGATTGCTTCATTTTCGAAAATTCCTGATGTGAGACCTTGTTTAAAAAAAAGATTTATGTATTTACATTTGTAAAATTAATATAGCTCATAACATTTTTATTGATCTTTTCCAATTATGAAAATCATATGTGATTAAATATATAGGCAAAATTACTAGAAATACCTAGTATACTCCTTTTGAAGCCGCATTATGCTTTAAAATCTTTCCTAAGTAAAAGTTTCACAAATCCAATAGGAGTCAAAACATAACCAATAATGATCACGGATTTCTATTAGCATACAACATTTGCAAAAACCGTAACATGAAAATTATTTTACCTTTTGGAATACTTTATATCAAATATAGATATAATGTCTAGGAGTAGAAATATATGTTTAGTTTTACACATTAACTATTTTTTAAAAGGGCAAAATTTCAAGTCTTTGTTAGTCAAAACTACCTATCTGTAAACACAAACACTAACTTCAAACTTCTCAACATATTTAGTTTTGGTATTATTTTCAAAAAAAAAAAAATGACTAAAGTCTGTATGTATGTTAGCCATAAAATTAAAGGTATCAGTAATTCCAACTAATTTTGATTTTCCTCCCATATGGGAAAAAAAATCCAAGCTATTCAAAATTTGGAAATACAAAAACATCTGAAGTATCAAGCACTCCTAAGTAATATGCAACATTTTAGCCATAGAAGTATGACTTTGTTTCATAGATTTAAATAAACCTGATGTGCCAAGTTCAATTTTACAAAATATGCATCTATTAAGTTCTACTCTTAACTATATTCTCCAATGTCATTTTTCTAAATGAATACAGGTTTAGTTCAGACGCATCTTTTCTGTAATTTTTAAAACAAATCTTATTAAATATATAAATTTCACCTGAATATTTTTAAGAAGTCCCTCCTGTTTCTTTAGAGATTCTTGGACTTTAGTTGTAAGACCTCCATAGACTCGATCTAGTTCAGTAACAGAAAGAGCTTCTTCATTTATCACACCATCTTGAGCCAGAGCTGTCAAAAACTTGCTTGTCATGTCAAAATTCACAGATTTCAAGTCATTCTCCAAACCCTCTCTTTCCTTCTTTATTTCATCAAGATTTATCAATAAAGATTTTAAGACATTTACAACCTAAACAATAAAAAAGACACCTTAGTTTAACTGCAAAAAAAAAAAAAGCCGATTTCAATAAGGAAATAATATATAAAGATTCATTCAAGCTGAGAAAGAGATGATTTCTCAGAGGGCCAAATATAAACTGAACATCAGGTTTATATAGATAGATATTGTACCTTCAGCTGACTCAGATTAAAACAAAAGCAGCATTAATAACAGTAAAAACAGCTACAATTTACTGAACGCTTAGGTAGCATGCTAAATACTTCAGAAATATAATTTTATGTATTCCCTAAAATACCCTATGGGGTATATATTTTATTACCTCTATTCAAAAGATAGGGATAATGAATCTGAAAAATTAAGTGACATAGTTACACGGCTACTAAGGGGCAGAGGTAAAATTTGAGTCCTAAGTCTGACTAACTCCAAAACCAATCTCTTACCCACTCTACACTATACTCCCTACCCACCATGGCTGTGAAGCAGGGGAAGGTATAATTTTGCTAAGTAAGTAGATATCCTATTTTGCCTAGAGAGACTGAGAGATAGAAAAATAGTTATGAAGACAGAAATAGAGACAGTTATAAAGCAAGCAGCATGCTAGATGGAGAAAGAAATAAAGATACAGATTTAAAGCTACATACCACATTTATTTTATACATTGGGAGAAGAAGTAGGAAAGAGAGTTCTTGTGCCTCTCTTCATATCATTAAGAGTTTTGGGCCAGATGTAGAGGTTCATGCCTACAATCCCAGCACTTTAGGAGGATCATTTAAGCCTAGGAGTTTGAGAATAGTGAGACCCCATTTCTACATTAAATAAAAAAAAATTAGGCACAATGGCATACACCTACAGTCACGGCTACTCCAGACGCTGAGGCAGGAGAACTGCTTCAGCCTAGGGAGTCAAGGCTGCAGTGAGCCGTGATCACGCCACTACACTCCAGCCTGGGTGACAGACAGAAACCCTGTCTCAAAACAAAAAACAAAAACAAAACAGAGTTTTATCTCTTGAATTCAGTCAAGACACTCTCTGACCTACATCCACATGATTCATAAACACCCCTTTATATTAACAGTGTCCAAGTGCTTTCTAGTGAGCACTTTCAAGCTGCCCCTTTCACTGCTCTCTTCGTACTTTGCTAGGACCAAGAAGAGTATCAACTCCAGCTCTCTATTCTGCTTGCCCCAACGATGCGCATAGAAAGAAAACTGAGGGAAAGACAAAGGAAGAAGAGACATCATGAGCCCTGTCTCCACACCTGTCTTTCTCATCACCAGCAGCAATTCCAATTCTCGTGGATCTCCCCACCAACTGCCTGTTTCTAAAAATTCCTATCCTACTCTTCCTTCCACAGTCTTCTTAGCTCCTTGATAGGAATGTCCAGAGTAACATCCCTTTGTGAAGACCAGAGACTCAAGGTTTCCTCTAAATTTAGGCGAATTTCCTTTTTGGCCTCCATTTACCACCCATATCTCCTACATATCCTCATTTTAAAATGGAATGAAGGGAAGGGAAGAGAAAGGGGAGGAGAAAAAGAGAGAGAGGAAGGGGGAGGGGAAGGAGAAAGGGAGGGAGACCAAGAAAAAGGATGGGGAGAAGGCTGTGGAGAGAAAAAGAAATATGATTCCTAGAGTCTAGAAAGCATCAAACCACAGAAACTCTAAAAGGAAGGAGGAAGAGAAATAATCATACCTGGACGGATATGACAAAGTCTGTTTAAAGACCTAGCAGAACTTGATATTAGATGATATGAATAAAAATCTTCCTTCCAAATGAATTCCAGGATATATTATTAAACGAAAAAAAAGGGTACAAAAACATATATAGTATAATGCAATTTGAGTGAAAGAAGGAAAATCAGAAAATAAATATACACATACATAATATGTGTGTGTGTGTGTGTGTGTGTGTATATATATATATATATATATGTACAGTATGTATACTTTTTGGGGTTTTGTTTTTTGTTTGTTCTTGCAAAAAGAAAATCAGTAAGGACAAACCAGAAACTAGCAAACATGGTTACTTACAGGAAGTATACAGAAAAGAAGTAGAAGGAAAAGGAATGAGACTTTTCTGTATATACCTTTTGAATCATGAACATTTTTTACACACTCAAAAAACAAGATTAAGTCAAAACTTGAATATGGAATTAAATGAACTAATTATCAAAGTGAAACATAATTATATAGGAAAAAACATTTCAACTCTGACTATACTCCCTTAGAGGCCATAATGGAATTAGTTACTGTGCAATTAAGGATAGTTTACTACTTAGAAAACTCAACTTTCTCATCTGCAAGATGGCTATAATAATAGTATCTATTTCAGGACTGTTGTGAAGACTGAGAAAATCCATATAAAGTGCTCAACACAACTTCTAACAAAGGGTAAGTCTTCAATCATAGTGGCTCCATAGGAAGAAAAGCTAACCCCAACTTCTACGGCATCTAACCAAACTGATACAGAAGATGGTACAGAGGGCCAAATAGTTAACAAATCCTGTGATATTCAAAAGTGCAGTAATTCTAACTTTCTGGGGGGGAAATGCCATTTCAAACAACCAATTTATGAACGAATCTGTGGACTACTTACTACACAAAGACAGATATCCCTTATACTGTGAACATCTTTCATTAAAAATTCATATACAGTATACTAATTCAACACATTTCAGATTATATGACACTGACCTCATTTTAACAGAGTAAATGAAGTAGAAAATGAATTAACTGCTTCCACAAATGAATGACCAAGATAATAAGAAAACCACTGCCTAAATTTTCTTATAAACTCAAATTTGAGGCTTAACATGTTATCAAAGTATATAAATAATTAGAATACTATGGTGTTTATTTCTTATACACAACTCCAGCTAGCTTTCAACTGCAATTAATTGTATCCCTTTATTAAGTTAGGCTGCCAGTGATGATCATTCAAACAGCAAATACTTTTTGTATTGGGTACCGTTCTAGATATTACAGACACAACTACTAACAAAAACAGTCTTTCCTTAATTTGGGGGGACCAGAGACGACTGAATAAATATGCAAAGGGAAGGACTAAACAAATACACAAAAATAGAAGAAGGTGGGTAGACAATGACAAAGATGGGGAATAGGTGACATCTGAGACTAATGAAAAAGAGGTAATAGCCATGGAAATAGGAAGAAAGCCTTGCACTGAAGGAAAAGCAAATATAAAAGTCCTGTGGCGGGCACATGCTTGGCAGGATTGAAGGAAAGAAAAAACGGCCACTCTGGCTGAAGCATAGTAAACAAAATGCAGAACAGGAGATGAGGTCAAACAGAATGGCAGGAATGGCATCACCTAGGCTGTCAACACTTTGTCTTTTAGATCAGGGAGTAACAAACTTTCTTGGTAAAGGACCAAATAGAAAATACTTTTGGCTTAGTAGGCCATAGTCTTTGTTGCAACTCTTTAACTCTGCTTTTAGTGTGAAAGACAATGTGTAAATGAATGAGTGCAGCTACATTCCAACAAAAATATATTAACAAACACTGAAATCTGAATCTTATAAAATGCCCACATATTATGAAACATTCTTTTGACTTATTTTCAGTCATTTAAAAAATGAAGTAGAGGGCCGGGCACGGTGGCTCACGCCTGTAATCCCAGCACTTTGGGAGGCCAAGGCGGGTGAATCACGAGGTCAAGAGATCGAGACCATCCTGGTCAACATGGTGAAACCCCATCTCCACTAAAAATACAAAAAATTAGCTGGGCATGGTAGCGCCTGCCTGTAGTCCCAGCTACTCGGGAGGCTGAGGCAGGAGAATTGCTTGAACCCAGGAGGCGGAGGTTGCGGTGAGCCGAGATCGTGCCATTGCACTCCAGCCTGGGTAACAAGAGGGAAACTCTGTCTCAAAAATAAAAAAATAAAGTAAATTTAAAAAAAAAATGAAGTAGAAAGTAGACTTTTATATTTAAAAAATGTAGAATTCATTCTTAGCTCACAGGCCACACAAAGACAAGGGGCAGGCTGGATTTGGCCCACAAGCCACAGGTTGCTGACCCCAGTTTTAGATTTAAAACCCTCTGTAGCATTTAACAGCACCAAGTACAATTGGAGACATAAAAATTCCCCTCAATGAAATCTTCTATTGTACTTTTAAAACCTTGTCATTTTCAGAAAAGACAAATATGCAACTATCTCTACAGCAACAGAAAGCAGAAACCTGATGCATTTACCCTACACTAAAGCTAACCTAGAGGAGTTTTGTGTCTCTTTACATTAGGGACGAAGGTGCTCGGCACGGTTCTGGAATAGTAGGCCTTCAAAAAAACACCTGGTGAATAAATAAACAAACAGATTCTAGCCATTCTCAACATGTCTACAAACTTTCTGCCATGAGAAACCAGGAGTAACAGCTGTGACTGCAGATCCTCCACTTGTGTATGAATCCAACAAAGGCACCCCTCTGGGAGGGTACACAGTTTTAGACAGTTCTCTTTATGCTCTATCTCTAAGGAGATAAAGGTTTTTTTTTTAAAAAAAAAAAAAAAAAAACCTTACTCCCAGCAGATGTAACACTGTGAGGATAACTGAACATCATCCTTGTGCAAAAAAACAGATGTTCCTTCCTCTGGCTAGACTCAGCCCTATATACATTACAGCCATGGCTTGGCCAGTCAACCATAGACTAGACTTCAGGCCACAGTAGATTACAGGCAACCAATCACAAGCAGTGGTCTTGGGTTTTCAATATAAAAATCTATAAATACAAATTACCACTAGTCTGCAAAATTTTTCAGAGTATATCAATATCTAAAACCAGATGCCCAAAGAGACTAAAAATAAGAACTAGATAGTAGGCTTCTTCACAATAAATGAAAAACAAAAAAAGCCCTACCATCAAATTTGGACTTTTTAATAAAGCATGTACATTGCATCACTCTAATCAACAATCAAGTAACTGAGTTTTTATCATAAAAACTCTGGCTAAAATGTGTCATCAACTATTATGACAGCCATCTGAAACAGCTTTAATAAACATGATGTTTGCCTTATTTTATAAAGGCACATGACAAATGAATATATAGAGAGTTCTGAAATTTTTGTGGTTAGCCCATCAAGAAAATCTAGCTTCCATAAAATTACTTATTGACTATAAAAGTTCTTTTCCTCTGTGTAAAACTACTAAGGATTAATAAAACGGATACAACTGAATAAAATATCAACAAATCAGTGCATACTAATACAGATTTTGCTTAGCACAAACCATTTTTGCTTTTCTATTGGAAGCAGAAGAATCAAAGGACAAAAGCCACATAATTCTGAGTCAGGTACAAGACATCAAAAAAAAAATACAAAGAGAGTACTAAACAGAGAACTTTTTCTAAAATAAAAAAGGTACCAGAATTTATTGCTGTTCCAAGGATCTGAAGTTTCTTCTTTGGGTTCTTTGTTCTTCACAAGTTAATCTTCTGGCCACCTCCCTTTTTCTCCCCTATGGCCTCTAAGCAAATAACTGATACTCCTTGTTCCATTGGGTTCCCCCTTTAGATTCAGGTTCAATGCACATTCAACTATGCAGCTTTCTCTTCCCTTTGGGAGGTGCCCAGTACCTGTGGCTGGTTTCCACTGTACCTCTGATAACTCTCTAGACACACCCACTACTCAGCCCATCTCAGATCTTAAACTTTTACTTTTTCTGCCTATCCATTCTGTTCTCAAAAAGGGCCAATCTCTTAAGAAGCCTCCAAAGAGAACTGCTACTGAAATTTAAGTACTTCATCTAAATCCTCATCACAGACCTCCTATACTTTCCCTGTGACATTTTTAAATGTCTTCCCTATATCACAGTCATCCTTGTATGTGACTAATATTCCACAATAGATCATAAATTGGGGGTAAAGCCTGTGTGTAATTCACTATGGCACACCATAGTGCCTTACACAGAGCAGACACCCAGTAAGTCTTAGAATAAATATATGAAATACATACAATGCTTCTATGGAAAGACAAATAAGGAACAAAACTAATACTTTTCAGAACTTACTATATCCCAAGAAATTCACTTTTCTCAAGAAGTTTTCAGCAGTATTTCTTGCCCTTTGGCTTGTTTTCCTGTGTAGACATTTTGTCAGATATTTTCTCTGCATCCTTTGGCTTGTTTTTCTTGTTTATCTTACTAAGTTACCTATCTTATCTGATCTTACTAAGATAAGATATCTCTATCTTATCCTACTAACTTATCCTACCTCCCAGTAATAGGCCATTAAATTACATTTGTACTTTCTCTTCTTAAGGACTTTCCAAATCAGATGCCCTACTATTCGAGTTTCTCCTTCCTGTCATCAGTAGAAATATCATGAAGGTGCTACCCATATATTAACATGCACACCTTGCCAATCTTCCTTTCAAAGGTAGTCACAGTGAAACAAGGTAGAAGGAAGTATAGAATAATGTAAGAAGCAAAGAATTTGTGTATCTGGCCATACCCAGTCCTTTCATTTCAGGGAAGTTTCTATACTCCCAAGCTTCTCTCTTTTACAAAACCCGAATTAAATACTGTTGACATATTAAGTATCCAGAATTTAGTTCAAAAAAACAGCATTCAATAAATGGAAGTTACTATTACAGGACGGTCAGCGCAATTACCTATTACACAGTGTATATACTACTTTAAATATAACAACTCCAATTTATTTCTGCATTTTTTAAAAGATGACAATAAGAAATTGATAGTTCATTATATAAAACGGCTTGCATGTGGTTTTCTCAAGCAGATGACAACCCGTATCAAAATGTCCTTCTTACCTCACTGCCCTGCATGGTCTTTGCTGGATTAGCAGAAGGGATGGCAGCATTCAGCTCAGGCTCTGGCTTACACAAAAGCGCAATGGTGTCACGATGAGACTGGTAACATTCTTTCACTTGTCCATCTGCTTGGACAGCTTTATCTAAAACTGCTCTGAAGTTGGTTCCCTCTGGGAGAAAATAAAAGTTTCCAGAGCACATAAGTGATTCTAACAGCAACGTTTATGGGCTGGTTATACATTGAGTTCTAGTCTCCAACTTTACTTATCTTTCCCTTTTATAGGCCCCAATTCACTTGATAACAAAAACAACTCCTAACAGTCTTTGCATTCTCCTTTTTGGAAAGATGACAAAATCACTCATAAAATCAAAAGCAAAGCTATACCTTAAAATATATTTGGTGATTACTATCTGCCAAATAGATCATAAAGACAGCATTCATCTCAGTAAGCGCAAAATCTTAATAATCAAAGTCTTAAGAAGCATAAATGTGGCTTCAAAATAACTTAAAACTTTTTTTTTTTTTTTGAGACGGAGTTTCACTCATGTTACCCAGGCTGGAGTGCAATGGCGCGATCTCGGCTCACCGCAACCTCCGCCTCCTGGGTTCAGGCAATTCTCCTGCCTCAGCCTCCTGAGTAGCTGGGATTACAGGCACACACCACCATGCCCAGCTAATTTTTTGTATTTTTAGTAGAGACGGAGTTTCACCATGTTGACCAGGATGGTCTCGATCTCTTGACCTCGTGATCCACCCGCCTCGGCCTCCCAAAGTGCTGGGATTACAGGCTTGAGCCACCGCGCCCGGCCTTAAAACTTATTTTTTTTACCAACCAGGATTCACTACTAAATGAAAAAAAAATTACAAAACCATAAATGTAACATGCCGTCATTTATGTTTTTAAAATATGCACAGGGGCCAGGCATGGTGACTCAAGCCTATAATCTCATCACTTTGGGAGGTAAAGGCATGTGGATCACTTGAGTCCAGGAGTTCAAGACGAGCCTGGGCAACACAGTAAAACCTCACCTCTGCAAAAAATACAAAAATTAGCCGGGTGTGGTGGTGCATGTCTATAGTCCTGGCTGCTCAAGAGGCTGAGGTAGAAGTATTCCTTGAGCCCTGGAGACTGGGGCTGCAGGGAGCTGTGATCCTGCCACTGCACTCCAGCCTGGGTGACAGAGCAAGACCTTGTCTCAAAAAAATAAAATATGCACAGAGCTTAGAATAGGAAATGAAAGTTAGAGAATCATTTTAATTTTCACTTTATTCCCTTCTTAAGAATCTGTACTTCTGACAATGGGCAGATTACTTTTGCAATCTTTTTTAATCTTTATACTAAACCGAGGAAAAACAGTTTCAGTAAAAATGAATTTACAACTGAGCCTAAGTAATCAATCAAAAATGTGGGTCCAGATTGGGAATTTATTCAAATAAAGGTCATTTATACACATTTTTACCTGCTCTTAAAGGTTTATATAGTTCATTGGATGGTGTCCTTTGCCAGCGTTCCTTAAATTTTCCTCTTAAATCATTATCAGTTGCTTCTTCTTCATCCAACAACCTTAATGACTTCATAAGGAAGCAAAAAAAAAAAAAAAAAAAACTGAAATGTAATTTCTGGCATAAAAAACTTAAAGTATTTTTTAAATGTTCATACTCAATATAAATGAGAATTTGGTGAGATGGGAATACTTCTATACTACTAGTTAGAATATAAATCGTTCGACTTTTTCTTATAGACATCTAAGTTATAATGCATTTAACAGAAAGTCTTATAAATTTAAGGCTGAGTTAGCTATTATCTTTCGCAGTAAAGTAAAAAGGAAGAATAAATAAGAGATTATTTATATCCACATACCAATTCCAAGAAAGTATTAAGATTACAATAAATAAGCAGAAGCCATGAACAAAACCTTTCAACCTCAGAAGCCATGAACAAAACAAAGGGGAAAACGATCAATTACATGAAAATAAAAGAGTCAGACTTCCACCCAAAAAAAACAAACAGAAAATTATGTTTAACATATTTTGAAATGCCTTTTTGATATGTAGGTAAGACGACAGGATAGTAGGGGGCCAGAAACACAAGAAAATACTAATCTACCAGCAGACACAGTGCTAGCACCAGCAATATATGAAAATCCCTGATAGCTTAGGACAAAGAATAGCAAACTTCTGTCAAACACCACAGAGTAAATACTTTAGGTTTTGTGAGCCACAGTCTGTGTCACATAGAATTATTATTCTTTTGTGAAAATGCTATAAAAAAGAGAAAAATTATCCTTAACTAGTGAACCATACAAAAACAGGCCGCAAACCAAAACTGGCCCGCCATCCATAGTTCGCCAGCTGTGTAGTTCACCATTGGCTTGGACTGTAAATTTAGTACATGAAAAGGCAGTAAGAAACACAGGTAGGGCCAATAAAAGGAAAGGTCAGATCAAAAGCATTCTCCACCCTCAAACTGGTATACTTCCAAATAGGTGATTCTTAATGGATGAATTTTTAAAACAGAAAACTGCCCTACAGAAGAAAACATGCCTGTCTGCACCTTGGCTCTAAAGAAAAAAGAAAAAAAAAGAAGTATTATCTGAGATTCCTGATCAAAAGCCTGAAGTTGGGACTAGAAACGTAAAAGATTAACTACAAAAAGAAAAAAAAGAACTTTAGGAGGTGCCAGGTATGTAACACCTTTTTATGGCAGAAGCAAACACAAATCCTTTCCAGAATTCACCTTAAACCCAGATCTCAATAAGCTTCCACAAATAAATCACAGAAAATATGAATTCACAATTGAAACTCACTAAACACTAAATGCAATACAGTATTCTGTACTGAATCTTGGAACAGAAGGAGGGACACTGGTGGAATAACTGGTAAAATCTGAGTAATAATATTGTACCAATGTCACTTTCCTAGTTTTAACAAGTGTATCATGACTGCATAAGATGGTAACTTTCAGGGCAGCTAGGTGAAAAATATACAGGAACCTTCTGCACTAAATTTGCAACTTCTCTGTAAATCTGAAACTATTTTTTTTAAGTTCTAAAGTAAAAAGCAGTAACAAAAAAGCTAAACACAAGAGAAAACAAGCCACTATAAGCAAGAATCAGCAAAAATTACAAAGCACAGAATCAAACCCACAAAAACTACAGATATTGGAATTATAAGAAAAAGAATATAAAATAAATATATTTCACATATTTTAAGAAATCAGGCCTATATTAAAGGGTTTAACCTTCCAGGTTAAGACAAACATTATCAAATTAAACTAAAAAGAAAAATCTTGCTACGTGCTATTTAAAAATGACACAACCATAAGGGTATACAAGCTGAAGGCCAGAGAAACTACAAGAAAACTACAAACCACTATCTCTTATTAATATAAATGCAATATCTTCAAGACAATACTACCAATCCAAATCGAGCGGCACATTAAAAGGATTCTATATCATGACCAAGTAGGATATCCCAGGAATGCAATGGTGATTCATACCTGAAAAATCACTTAATGTAATATACATTAGTAAAATGAAAGAGAGGCAGAGAAAATATCTAACAAAATCCAACACTCATAACCAAAAAAAATCAACAAAAATAGAACGGAACATCCTCAACCTCATAAAGGCCATCTATGAAAATCCCACCACTAACATACTTAATAGTGAAACACCGGTAGCTTTCCCCCTGAGATCAGGAACAAGACAAGAATGTCCACTCTCACCACTTCTATTCAACACTGCACTGACCAGGGCAATTAGACGACAACAACAAAAACAACAACAACAAAAAGGCATCCAATTGAAAAGAAAGATGTAAAACTCTGTCTGCAGATGGCATGGCCTTATACATAGAAAATCCTAAAGAATCCACAAAAGGCCGGGCGCGGTGGCTCACGCCTATAATCCCAGCACTTTGGGAGGCCGAGGCGGGTGGATCACGAGGTCAAGAGATCGAGACCATCCTGGTCAACAAGGTGAAACCTCGTCTCTACTAAAAATACAAAAATTAGCTGGGCATGATGGTGCGTGCCTGTAATCCCAGCTACTCGGGAGGCTGAGGCAGGAGAATTGCTTGAACCCAGGAGGCGGAGGTTGCGGTGAGCCGAGATCGTGCCATTGCACTCCAGCCTGGGTAACAAGAGCGAAACTCTGTCTCAAAAAAAAAAAAAGAATCCACAAAAAAAAACTATTAGAAATAATAAATTCAGCAAAGTTGCAGAATATAAAACCAGTTGTGCTTTTATATTCTAGCAATGAACAATCCAAAAAGGAAATTAGAAAACAATTCCATCTACAATAGCATCAAAAAAGAATAAAATACATAGAAGTAAGTTTAACAGAAGAGGGACAAGACATACACTGAAAATTACAAAACAATGTTGAAACAAAAGACCTAAAAATCTGGAAAGACTTCCTGAGTTCATGGACTGAAAACTTAATATTGTTAAGCCTGGCAATTCTCCCCAAATTGAGCTAAAGATTGCATTCAATGCAATCTTTAACAACCTTCTAACTGCTTATTTTTGCAGAAATCAGCAAGCTGATCCTAAAATTCACATGGAATGGCAACAGACTGCAAACAGACAAAACAATCTTGCAAAAGAAGAGCAAAGCTGTAGGACTTATACCTGTTTCAAAACTTACTACAAAGCTACAGTAGTAAAAACAATGCAGTAATGGCATAAGTATAGACATATAAGTCATGTGATTTTCCAGGAAGGTGCCAAGATCATTCTCTTCAACAAATGGTGCTGGAAAAATTGAATAACTAAATGAAAAAAAAAAAAATGAGTTGAACCCTTACCTCACATCAAAGATTTAATTCAAAAGGAATTAAACACCTAAACCTAAGAGTTAAAATTGTAAAATTCAGCCAGGTGCAGTAGCTCACACCTGTAATCCCAGCACTTTTTTTTTTTTTGATACAGAGTTTTGCTCTTGCTACCCAGGCTGGAATTTAATGGTGCAATCTGGGCTCACTACAACTTCCACCTTCCAAATTCAAACGATTCTCCTGCCTCGGCCTCCCAGCACTTTGAGAGGCCAAGGCGGGCATATCACCTGAGGTTAGGAGTTCCAACACCAGCCTGACTAACATGGTGAAACCCTCTCTCTACTAAAAAATACAAAATTAGCTGGGTGTGGTGCCACATGCCTGTAATCTCAGCTGCTTGGGAGGCTGAGGCAGGAAAATTGTTGAACCTGGGAGACAGAGGCTGAGGTGAGCCTAGATGGTGCCACTGCACTCCAGCCTGGGCAACAAGAGCGAAACTCTATCTCAAAAAACAAACAAACAAACAAACAAAAAACCTATAAAACTTTAAAATAACAAAGATAAGTCTTCATGACCTTAAATTTTTGGCAATGGAATCCTACATGTAACACCAAAGGCACAAGCAACAAAGGGACAGATAAATTGTACTTTATCAAAATTTAAAACTTTTCTGCATTAAAAAAAAATACTATCTAGAGAATGAAAAGACTAGCATCCAAAATATATAAAGAACTTTTATAATTCAACAACCAAAAGACAACCTGATTTTTAAAAGGGCCAAAGACTCGAACAGACATTTCTCCAAAGAAGGCACATAAATGGCAACCAAGCACATGAAAAGATGCTCGACATCATTGATCACCAGGAAAATGCAAACCAAAACCACAATGAGATACCACTTCACACACACCAGGGTGGCTATACTTTTTTTTAATGGACAATTATAGGGTTTGGTAAGGATATGGACAAACTGGAACCCTCACACACTGCTGGTAGAAATGTAAAATGGTGCAACAACTGTGGAAGAGTTTGGCAGTTCCTCAAAAAGCTAAATTTAAACTCAGCTAATAACGCAGCAACTCTGCTCCCAGTTATATCCCCAAGAAAATTAAAAACAGATATTCAAACAAAAACTTGTACATATATAGCAGCCTTACAATAGTCTCCCCTTATCCATGGTTTTGCGTTCTGTAGTTTCAGTTATGAGGTCAACCATGGTCTGAAAATATTAAATGAAAAATCTCAGAAATAAACAGTTCACAAGTTTTAAATTGTACACAGTTCTGGACAGTGTTAATGAAACCTCTTGCTCCTGTTCCTCTTGCCTGGGTTATTAATCATCTCTTCATCAAGTGTATCCGTTTTGTATATACTATCTGCCAGTTAGTCACTTAGAAGCCATCTTTATCATCAGATTTAAAAAAACAGAAAACATTAAGGTTCACTACTATCCAAAGTGTCAGGCCTCCACTGGGGGTCATGGAACATATTCCCTGCAGATAACGGGGGGGACTACTATATGTGGAACTGTCAAAAAGTGGAAAGAACCCAAATATCCATTAACTGAGGAAAAGATAAACAAAATACAGTATAACAGTACAATTAGTGAGTCATAAAAAGAAATGCAGGACTGATACATGCTAAAACATAGATGAACCTTAAAAACATTATGCTAAGTAAAAAAAGCCAAACTCAAAAGACCACATATTGTATGATTTCACTTATATGAAATGTCCAGAAGACATTTCAATAAATCCATAGAGGCAGAAATTAAATTAGTGTTTGGCAAAAGCAGGGGAAAAAGGAGAACGAGGAGACACTGTTTATGGGTGCGGGATTTCTTTTAGGGGGATGATACACAACACTGTGAATATACTGAAAACCACTGAAACATACACTTTAAGGAAGTTAATGGAAAATTTTCCATTATGTGAATTTTACCAAAAAAAATAAAAATAAAAACCCACATACAGTTGTAAGATACATACAGGCGAGTTTTTAAAATAGGAGTTAGAATCTTAGAAATGGCTGGGTGCGGTGGCTCACGCCTGTAATCCCAGCACTTTGGGAGGCTAAAGCAGGCAGATCACCTGAGGTCAGGAGTTTGACACCAGTCTGGCCAACATGGCGAAACCCTGTCTCTACTAAAAATACAAAAATTAGCCAGGCATGATGGCAGATGCCTGTAATCCCAGCTACTCGGGAGGCTGAGGCAAGAGAATCACTTGAACCCAGGAGGAAGAGGTTGAAGTGAGTGGTGACCACACCATTGCACTCCAGCCTGGGCTACTGAGTTAAGACTCAGTCTCAAAATAAACAAAAAAAATCTTAGAAACGAAAAAGATCAATAAAATTAATACCAGCAAAGCCACTCAATAGAATGGCTGAAGAATGTTTAAAAACACAGCTGAATAGCCTATTAATGAGCTAGAAGGTTGGCCTGAGATAGTCTCCCTGAAAGAAGAACAAGAGCACAAAGAGAAAATGTTAAAGATATGTTAAGTGATAAGTAGAGCTGATACTATCAATCTAAAAGAAATTCATGAGGACATTATGGAAAGAATGGACAAAGAGGAATGACTGAACAAACAGAACCCATGGAGAGGGAGCTAAGATTTAAAGATCCTAAGTATGATAAATTATGATTTAAAAAAAACTAGTAGACACTTGAAATTTATCAAAATCAAGACCAAAACAAAATTTCTACAAGCTACCAGAAATGAACAACTTACTTCATAACTTACAACTTACTTAAAAAATCAGATTCTCAGCCGGGGGTGGTGGATCATGCCTGTAATCCCAGCACTTTGGGAGGCTGAGGCAGGTGGATCCTGAGGTCAGGAGTTCAAGACCAACCTGGCCAAGATGGTGAAACCCCATCCCTACTGAAAATACAAAAATTAGCTGGGCATGGTGGCACACGCCTGTAATCCCAGCTACTCAGGAGGCTGAGGCAGAGAACTGCTTAAACCCGGGAAGCGGAGGTTACAGTGAGCCGAGATTGCACCACTACACTCCAGTCTGGGCGACAGAGCGAGACTCTGTCTCAAAAACAAAAAAAATCAGATTCTCCAAGCACAAATGACAGAATAATAGTAACCCTAATCCAAAATGCTGTTAGGAACATCAAATAAGATAAATAAAAGTACCTCATATTAACAGACTTATGCATGAACGCCAATGTATTTCCTCAATTATAAGTTTTCACATTAATATTTCTAAAGATGCTTCTCACAACTGACACATTAGGCAACATTTCTATCAAAAAAAATTTATAAAACCAAACACGCATATTCCAATTACCAGCAACTTAAAATCAAGAAAATGCAGTAATATTAATATTATATAACTACTAGGTAGAACACACAAGTAAATTCCACTTCACAACTATCTTTTGGGCTAACTACTATTCACCCCATTTTTTTTGGATGATCAACTGAAATATGAAGATGTTAAGTACTTTACCCAAAGTCACAGGTAGGTTTAAGAGCTGGGAATCAAATCCAAATAAAACTCTACATTCTGAGTCCTTAACCACTGAATTATGTGTAAACTACAATTTGCTAATTGTCCCCAGACTGCTTTTCTTTTGATGTGTTATGCCTACAGTTCTTAGTGTTTGTCTCTTCCCTCACTATGAGACAATTACTTCCTGCTGCTGTCACTTGTCTGTGGTCTTACACAATACTCTCTACTTTCTTCTCCCTATGTCTAATAATTTCTAATGTCCTTTCAGTGAAACACCAGATCACATGCTTGTTTACCCACAAATCAACAGATTTTAAAGAACGATAAGGTACAGCAGTGTTTGTCAAATTTTAATAGACACACACAAGTTACTTGGGAATCCTGTTAAAATTCAGATCCTGATACAGTCAGTCTGAGATGGGGCCTGAGATTCTGCATTTTTACAAGTACAACACGGAAAAGCTTTAGTACTGAACTACGTAATACCAATTCTGTTCTCTTTTTTCTGTTTATTGACTATGACTACACACATAAGGTCGGTGAATGTTAACGGTGTAATTAATACAGAACCCCTCATAAATAGCAGCTTTCTCAAGCCAACAATGCAGTCAATTTCCACCTTAACCTTTTTCAAAAGTTGATTTGGATTGAAAGGTGAATAACAGTTACCACCTGTCATCACAACAGTTATAGTAACTACAATATACCATCATCATAATAGTAATATAATAGTAATAATAGCTGTAACTTATTAAAGCATATCCTATATGTCCAAACGCTAGGCATCTTACTGTTTTAGCTTACTTAATTATCTAAATAACCCTGGAAGGTAAATATTCTCATTCACAAGATTCACACTCTCTTAAGTACTCTGCCCCTGCCCCAAAGTACTTGGAAATGGTATAAATACAACATCCTCTGAAAGTTAACTGAAAAATCAAAACATCATAGATTAAAGCACTGATAAGAGAAGTTATCTGAAAGAGATAACATGACTCCTAAACTAGCAAAAGCCCATATAACCAGTCAAATGTATTTACAGCTAAAGAAAGAAACTTTATCAATCAGAGGGAAGAGGCAAAAGCACTATAAAAAGAGAATAACACTGGCAAACAGTTTTAGCCAAAAGAACTGTAAAGAATATTTCACTCCTATTAATAAAATGCCATCTCTACTAGAAAATGGATACAGTGACTTATAAATCATTTGATGGCCTAACCTCCTTTGTCTAATTTCCATGATCACCAAGAAAGCTGATCTGCCTATGTATAAATCAATAATTACAAAAACTTTGAACAGTTTGTATGATAATTAACTCCTCATAGTATACTAGTTTACGCAGTGGTCATGTGAGTTTCATTAATGTGTACTTACTTACCCGTAAGATAAGAATGAAACCCATCCTCACTTAACCAGAATTTCTCTGCTAAAGAGAAGGCTCTGAGCCACAGTAAATTCACCAAAGTGACGAATACTAACTACACTGTGAAAACCAGCAGGAGGAAGTCTCCAGTCCCAATCTCTGCTGGACATCAAGGGATTACAGTGTTTACACTTGAAAAACAAATCTTTTAAAACATACCTCATCTAGGATTTCTCTATTTCGTTGCAGTAATTCAGGCAGTTCTTTAATCAACTGATCAACAGTCTGGATGCCTCCCTGTTCAATCACAGATCTTGACTTCGTCAATATAGACTGAGGTACAGTGTCTCCAGACACATCTTCAATTGCTGCTGGAAGATTAAGGGAAGCTAGCACCCTGAAAAAATGAGATACCATGTTATGCTGAAGACTAAAATAATTTAAAATAACTCCTCATCAATATTTAATTTAATCTTCTATAACCAAATCAACAGCAATGGAGTTAGCACCCAGAAAAACTGGATAAGCCCTATCAATGAAAAAAAAAAAAGCAAAGATAAAAGGAAAAGACAATAACAACAACAACAAAAAATCCATGATTGATAAAATTAAACAAAAATCAAAAAAATTAAGTTCACAATTCAGAATTAAAAGCCAAAAAATAGGCCGGGTACGGTGGCTCATGCCTGTAATCCCAGCACTTTGGGAGGCCAAGGCAGGCAGACCACCTGAGGTAGAGTGTTTGAGACTAGATTGCTCAACATGGTGAAACCCCATCTCTACTAAAAATACAGAAAGTCGGGCATGGTGGCAGGCACATGTAATCCCAGCTACTCAGGAGGCTGAGGCACGAGAATCACTTGAACCCAGGAGGCGGAGGTTGCTGTGAGCCAAGATCATGCCACTGCACTCCAGCCTGGGAAAGAGTGAGATACCATCTCAAAAAAAAAAAAAAAAAAAAGCCGAAAAATAAGAAAAATGATGACCACATTAAAATATATTAGGTATCGTTGGCTTACAGTTCAAACTTCTTTCAGTCTAAGTAATTAGAAGTCAAACATTCTATCCTAAAAAAGCAGTCTTTTTTCACACTTCGGATTGTTACAGCATCACTAACAAGTCAGAAACAATAACCAAAATAGTTACTTTTTTTTTTTTTTTTTTTTGCTCTCTTTCAGCAGAAACAACAGTTATAATTTCACATCATCTAGGCAAAATGTCAATAGAACATAGATGATCTATGTATTCATTACAGAATCCTCATCTGTTCTCAGTTTTATGGCACATTAACAATTCCTCAGTTATTGCATTTACATAATGGGGAAAGAAGGAACATATACCTAACTGCTACGTAAAGACAAAAAGGCAAATGAAGTGATGTAATACAATGAACTCCTCAGAAAATAAGCTCTGTAAAATCTTACACTGCCTGTTAATCATATGCTAGAGTAAACTTACATTCCTTTCTGGTTAAAGAAAAATGATGGGGGCCGGGCGCGGTGGCTCAAGCCTGTAATCCCAGCACTTTGGGAGGCCGAGGCGGGTGGATCACGAGGTCAAGAGATCGAGACCATCCTGGTCAACATGGTGAAACCCCGTCTCTACTAAAAATACAAAAAGTTAGCTGGGCATGGTGGCGCGTGCCTGTAATCCCAGCTACTCAGGAGGCTGAGGCAGGAGAATTGCCTGAACCCAGGAGGCGGAGGTTGCGGTGAGCCAAGATCGCGCCATTGCACTCCAGCCTGGGTAACGAGAGTGAAACTCCGTCTCAAAAAAAATAAAAAAATAAAAAAAAATAAAAAAATAAATGATGGTAAAATCCATGCATTAATCAAAACTAAAAACACAATAAGGCAAGCCAACTACAAGAGAAATACAGCTGGCCCTTGAACAACACAGATTTGAACTACATGAGTCCATGTATATGTGGATTTTCCTTCACCTCTGCCACCTCTAAAACAGCAAGACCAACTCTCCTTCCTCCTCTTCCTCACCCTACTCAACATGAAAACAACAAGGATAAAGACCTTTATGATGATCCATTTCCATTTAATCGTAGTAAACACATTTTCTCTTCCTTATGATTTTCTTAATAATATTTTTTCTCTAGCTTACTTTACCATAAGAATATAGCATATAATACATATACAAAAATATGTGTTAATTGACTTTTCATGTTATCGGTAAGACTTCTAGTCAACAGCAGGCTATTAGTTAACTTTTGGGGACTCAAAAGTTATATGCTGATTTGACTGTACAGGGGACTCAGCACTTCTATGTTATTCGAGGGTCAACTATATTCTCAATTATATGTATCTGACAAAGGACTTCTTTAAAGATTAAGAAAAACTCAGTTTTAAAAATTGGGAAAAAGATTTCAATAGACCCTTTACAGAAGATATATGAATGTCTAGTAAGCATATGAAAAGTTGCTTAATACCATTAGTAATTAAGGTAATGCAAATTAAACCACAATGAGATACTGCTACACACACACTAAAATAGCTAAAACTAAAAAGACTTGACAGTATTAACTACTGGTAAGGATGCAGAACAACTGTATTTCTCAAACAGTGCAGATAGGGATATAAAATGGAACAACCGCTTTGGAAAACAACCTGGGAAATTTCATATAAAATTAAATATGCTAACCATACAACTTAGGAATTCCACTCCGAGGTATTTACCCAAGAGAACTAAAATATGTCCACACAAAGATTTATACATGAATGTTCATAGAAACTGAAATGACCACCAACAGGTGAAAGAATTAGCAAACTGTTCTATAACCATGAACTGGAATACTGCTCAGCAACAGAATCAAACTGATACACATAATATAGATAAATCTCAAAAACAGTAGCTAAGTGAAAAAAGCAAAACACATTTAAAGTATATACTGTATATACTGTAAGTACTGCATATGTATATACTGTAATAATGTAATATACTATATTACTGTACATGCTAAAATGTACATGTATTTTAAATTGTATAAAAAGTAAAACTAATCTAATAATGACAAGGAGCAGATCAACAGTGGCCAGGGGCCAACAGAAGAAGGACTAAAGGGAAAGGTGCATGAGAGAATTTTTCAGGGTAATAGTAGTGTTCTCTATCTTATTCATAGTAGTGGTTACATGGGTACATACATGTATCAAGACTAACTGAATAGCCAGGCGTGGTGGCTCATGTCTGTAATCCCAGCATTTTGGGAGGTCAAGGCAGGAGGATCACTGATCCCAGAGTTCAAGGCTAGCCTAAGAAACAAAGTGAGATCTCATCTCCACAAAAAAATTAAAAAATTAGCCAGATGTAGTGGTTTGCACCTGTGGCCTCAGCTACACAGGAGGCTGAGACAGGAGGACTGCTTGAGCTCAGAAGGTTGAGACTGCAGTGAGCCATGTTTATACCACCGCACTCCAGCGTGGGTGACAAAGCAAGACCCTGTCTCAAAAATAAATAAATAAATGTATATACACAAACACACACATTCATACACATATAATAGTTGAACTGTATACTTAGATTGGGTATATTTTATGTGTGCAAAATTTTTTAGATCAATGAATTATCTTCTTAGTATTCAATCCATCAGAAACAAAAATTGGTTCAGAACACTAAACGTACCATTTATCTTAGTTCATTTCTACTTCTCATTCCCCCCAAATAAACATTTTTTTAAATACAAATTTCTAGTTAAATATCCTCACCTTGTTTCTATAATTTCTTCCAACTATATTTGCTAGAGCTTCATAAATACAGTGTTCCCCAATAAATGGTTGTAAGTGTGTAATTTTCTATTTTATATACCCTTGACATTTAGCTCTAAGCTCAGAAACTAAAATGTTCTTAAAGAACAATCAAATGGTAAACTTTAGGCTCTAAAATTAAGCTCTACCTACCCATTTGCCAAAGTGGTGGCTTCTCTCATCTGAGCAATGGATCTGTTAACCAAGTCGGCTTTCCTCTGATTATAGGCAGCCAAAGACTGCTGTACTGACACAGGAACCATCTTCTCAAACAGATCTAAAATTAGGAAGAGAAATTACAACAAAATTTTAAGACAAAAACCCAAACTGTAGAAGTGACTGTTCATATTTTCTAATATTCATAGTCTATAAATATTTAATATTTAAAGATCAAAATATCAGCAGTCTATTTAGATTTAAAAATCAAAACTAATTCAGTAGTGAAAGCACAATTATAAAGGGAATTTTTAGATCACTACATTCATGGACAATGGCAACAATGAGAAGTTTCTTCTTTGAACTTAAATTTTCTTTTACTTTTTCAGGTGTGTTCATAACTGAGTTTGAGGGATCTTCAGTGACGCTGTTCATTTGTCGATTAAATTGACTGAGTGGGGGGGCCAGGTACAATGGCTCAGGCCTGTAATCCCAGCACTTTGGAAGGCCAAAGCAGGCAGATCACCTGAGGTCAGGAGTTCAAGACCAGTCTAGTCAACCTGGTGAAACCCCATCTCTATTAAAAATACAAAAATTAGAGGGCATGGTGGTAGGTGCCTGTAGTCCCAGCTACTTGGGAGGCTGAGGCAGGAGAATCACATGAGGCGGAGGTTGCAATGAGCCGAGATCATACCACTGCACTCCAGCCTGGGCTAGCAGATCAAGACTCTATCTCAAAAAAAAGAAAAAATTGACTAAGTAGGTCAAAGCAGCAGGATTCCATTTCTGGCTCCAACACTTCCTAGCTATGTGACCTTGAGCAAATTATTTAACCACTCTGTGCATCAGTATCCTCATGAAATAGGAATAACAGTACCCATTTCAGGGCACTTGTTGTGAAAACTAATGAGCTAATATTTATAAAGTGCTTAAAAGAGTACCTGGCACACGGTAAAAACTTTGTGTTTGCTAAATGAACATATAATCACCCTTTCCCAGTAACAGAATGTTATCCTTGGGATCTCAGCTACAGGCTGCCATCTATTGTATACATCTACAATATAGTAACATTTATTTATCTCATACAAATAACATTTTAGAAGTTTACATGTTTAAAGAAATATTTGTGTGGGTTTTTGTTGTT
>NW_022436944.1:53403809-53414561 GCF_009761245.1 Sapajus apella | reverse complement strand
TAGAGACAGGGTTTCACCAATTGCCCAGGCTGGTCTTGAACTCCTGAGCTCAAGCAATCTACTCGTCTCAGATTCCCAAAGTGTTAGGATTACAGGAGTGAGCCATCACACCCAACTATATTTGTTTATTTTTAATGGTAGCATCTTAAATAACAAATGTTATGTTAACAAAATGACAAGTGCTACAATCTTAATCAAACATACAGTTTCAAGTCTTCTAACTATCGTATACTTTACATATGCTTTATTATCATTTACTTTCCATCTTAACATTGCACTAACGACACAATACAATATTTATTCTCATATTCCTTTTAAACAAGATGAATGCAAATTATATTCAGAGCATACAATAGCAATTATGTGATTTTTAGCTAGGAAAAACAGAGCAAACTGGAGAAAAATTAAGATTAAAGCGTGTCTGAATGACTGACATACCAGTAAATTTCTGACTGATGGGTACATTGACTGGGGTAGACTTCACAAGTGTGGCTTTGCCAATAGGATCTAGATCTTTAAGGTCTGGAACTCGATCATGATAAATGAAGTCATTATCCTTCTTTGCTGCAGTAAGGGCACGATTGATTTTGTCAGAAAAATCCTTCACATTAACGTATTCATCATAGCGAGATGCCACTGTTTTAATCAGTTCTGCTGCATGCTAAAAAGAAAAATGTCAACAACAAAAAAGAGGAAGATGATTTTCTTTCTCTTTCCCCACCAAATATTTAAGCATTGGTTAAAAAATAAAAATAAATTTTAAAAAATCTTTAATTTGAAGACTTGCATTTCCAGCAATGTGGCTGACAGGAGAACCTGGAAATTCTCCCATCACAAAATACCTGAAAACTGAAGGATGATACATAGCAGCCATCCCTACAAACACACAGGTGAATTATCAAGGTAATAAAAGAAATCCATGGGCCAGTGAATATAAACTGACATTGAAAAAAGCATGGTGAAACCCCGTCTCTACTAAAACTACAAAAAATTAGCTGGGCATGGTGGCGCGTGCCTGTAATCCCAGATACTCAGGAGGCTGAGGCAGGAGAATTGCCTGAACCCAGGAGGCGGAGGTTGCGGTGAGCCGAGATCACGCCATTGCACTCCAGCCTGGGTAACAAGAGCGAAACTCCATCTCAAAAAAAAAAGCTGGCTGTTGGGTTTTTTTGGTTTTTTTCTTCCTTGTTTTTTTGAGACAGAATCTCACTCTGTGATGCCCAGGCTGAAGCACAGTGGCTCAATCTCAGCTCACTGTAACCTCCATCTCCTGGGTTCAAGCAATTCTCCCACCTCAGCCTTCCAAGAAGCTGAAATTACAGGTGTGCGTCACCATGCCAAGCTAATTTTTGTATTTTTTGGTAGACATGGGGTTTCATCATATTGGCCAGGCTGGCCTCTAACTCCTGACCTCAACTGATCTGCCCACCTCAGCCTCCCAAAGTGCTGGAATTACAGGCGTGAGCCACTGAGCCCAGCCTGGCTGTTGGGTTATTTCTATACCCAAATAATTAACAATTAAAACTTACTAAAGGCCCTCATGGAGACCCGAGACAAGGGTCTTGAAACCACACAACACAGAGAATTGAGATGCACCTCTTTCACTCTTTCACTCCTTCACATGAAGGCAGGAACCTCAAAGGGCCTAATTCTCAGTGAAAGAGTGGATCTGAAATAAATTACTCAGCACCACAAGAAGAGAACAACATGTCAACACCAGTAAGAAATTTTTTTTAAAGTTTGGCCTTATAAAAAAATGAACATAAGCCTCATACAAATTTAAATAGTATTAGGTATACTGACATCATATAAAAGAGACAATAAGACCAAAAGTATTCTTAGGGTTAAATTTAATACATAATCTTTTAATATTTGCCAATTTGCCAGAAAGATATAAAATTTCTTACATTTTATATGTAATAGTATCTATATAAACAATTACAATGAGAAATTGATACATCTACCCATAATCAAAGTGGAAGATTTTAACAAATCTGTCTCAGCAATGGCTGGACCAGATAAAAAATATGTAAGATTATAGAAGATTTGAGCAACACGATTAACGAGCTTGGTTTACCAGACATAGAGAACGCTAGACTCCACAAATAGAGAATATATTATATTCTTAGGCATATAGAAAGCATCTGTAATTATACAATGACCATGAGGAGATAAGGCAAGTCTAAAACACCAAAATTATAAGAATAAAAAAATGGTTTCATACTAGAAAATCTACTTACGTAATTCTCCAAAATAAGTTAAAAAATCAAATTTCTCCATAGATGTTGAAAAAATATTTGATAAAATTCAATATTCTTGATTTTTTTTTTAATCTTAGTGAAATAGAAATATCCTTAACATGATAAAAATCTTAACCTCCAAAGCTGGTATCATCCTTAGAGAAACAAAGATAACTAAAACAAAACAAAAGCTACCCTTCGGTGTAAACTAGGAAATGAGAAATTGCACAAATTTAAATCACTTTTTAAATCTGTAAATCAAATTTGATTTGTAAATGTGGTTGAACACTCCCCCAAATAGCAGAAACTAGTACCAGAACCGTAGGCACGCTATACACATGGGGAAAAAAGAGAAGTGCTAAGGGGGCCACCCTGAGTTGAAACTACTTTAAGAAAATCTGAAAACAATAAAAAAGGATGAGAAAACCTTGCCAGGTGATGGTAAAGGCAAAGCGAACTGGCCCCTATCATGCCACCAGATAACCACAGAAAAAAATGTGATACTGAGGGGCCTCATTCCAAGAAAGCTGCTGAGAAAAAAAGTAGACAGATTAACTAAAAAGACAGGGCTGCTAGAGGAAGCAGAAAAGAGAAAACAGAAGAGTAGGGAGGGAGAAGAAAGGGCATAAGCACTCAGAAAATACCAGCAAAATATAAGCCTTAAAAGTAGATGCATCAACTTGAAACGCAAAGGCTGTGAGGAATTCAGGGAAGCACAGGTACAGAAGTAGTGGGATTCTTCCTAATCCAGGGTGGGCTTTGAGAGCCAGAGAGGTGGACTTCGGGAGGGAGCCCTTAACACAATGATGCTTGTAAAGCGAAACCTGCCCATTCCCTTGCACAGGAAACATCAGCAAGATCAATGTCTTCAAACACAAGTAACTGAAAAGGAAGCTCATCTCTCAATACAAAAAAAAAAAAAAGTAAGAAAAAAATGAAAACAAGCAATATATCCTTCCAGTAGATAATGAAAGCTCACCAAAGAAATATTGCTGCAGTACAGATATATTTATATATTGCTACTGGCAATCACATTTCTATTAATTTAAGATATACTTGCTGCTATGTACTGAACTGTCTTCCCCAAATATCGTATTTTGAATCCCTAACTCTAATGTGATAGTATTTGAACATGGGGGCCTTTGAAAATAACGGGGTTTATATGAGGTCATGAAGGTGGGGCCTCATAGGGGATTAGTGCCCTTACAAGAAGAGACACCAGACGGCTTGCTCTCGCTGTTCACCGTATGAGGACACAGAGAGAAGGCCATCTGTAAATCTCACCAGAATATGACCATACTGGCCACCCTGGGCTTGGACTTCCAGGCTCCAGAAGTATGAGAAAATAAATTTCTGTTGTTTAAACCACCCAGTCTATGGTTTTCTTATGGCAGCCTAAGCTAAGACACCTGCTGAAGTCAAAATGACTCGTGTACGTTGATTTTTCACTGTAGCACTCTTTACAATAGTGAATCTTGGAAACATGCAAGTATCCAGCAATAGGAGACAGCAATAAACTGTGGTGAAGTACAATGCAGCTCTAAGGATGGTCTCTCTATTGCTGAATTAAGATGTCAAGGTCTTCAGGACACATTGTTATATGGGAAAAGAAGGTGTACAACACTGTATATATTAACAGTGTACTACCACTTCGGTAAGAATGAGAAGTGAGAATGTGCAGAGAGAGAGAGAGAGAGAGAGAGAGAGAGAGAGAGAGAGAGAGAGAGTGTGAGAGTGTGAGAGTGTGTGTGTGTGTGTATTTGCTTCTATTTCAAAGAAAGAAAGAAAAAAACAAGAAACTAATGGAACATAACTACGGGGCAGTGGGAATAAAGGATTTTTCCCAATTTTATTTTGAAAAATTTCAAGCCCACAAAATAATTACCTAGGTTCAACAATTACCACTTTGCCACATTTGCTTTATCTATTCCTTTCCCATACACACACATAATCATGTACCTTTTTTTCTTTTATTGCAGAACTATCTGAAACTGAAGTTAGATGCTATAAGCCCTCATTCCTAAACATCTCAGCAAGTATTCTCCTAATAAGGACAATCTCCTTAATATCTACAACCTACTATCATAACAAAGAAAACAAACAATACTTTCACAAAACCAGATTTACAGTCTTGCTAAGTCCCTCATTAATGAGTTAAATAAATCTTTGACATGTAGTCATTCTATATGTCATGTTTTTACATATGTGTCTATATGTGTGTGTTTCTGTATCTTTTTGAAAACTGTACTGCATCATCTTTGAAGATCCACCAAAATGAACTAGAAGATCCATCTTCTGGGGCCACATAAACTGCACTGTTCAAGAAATACAACTCACGAGCTGTATTAAGCTCAGGTACAATTTTTCTTGGCCCTAGAAGTGATTCTAACCAGTAATTTTACACCTTTGCTGCCATTTTATCTATCGTTTTGATTTTCTTGACTGTGATTTTATTTTCATTTCTGGTTTGCACAAGACCAGTAAGTTATTTCTCTTTGCTAGTAGCCATAACTAGAAAGCTGGTTTAAGGCCGGGAGAAACCTGTCTCTATGAAAAAAAAAAAAAAAAAGAAAAAAAGAAAGCTAGTTCAATAGCGTGACCTCCTAATGATCTCTGTCAGAATCACAGAGTATTATCCTCTACTGAGTGAGAAACTATAGAGAATATACTTTATTGGTCAACTTCTTGTCTGTTTGCTATGTTTGCCTTCTCAGAAGCTCAAATCAAGTAAAAAATATTTCATGCCTATAGGAAAGAAGAATTGCTCTTTAAAATATGGATCAGTGAGTGTGTTCTGTGTTAACTTTTTTTTTGACAAGGTTGTCACTACATTGTCCAGGCTGGCCTCAAACTACTAGCTTCAAACAATCCTCCCACCTCAACCTCCTGAGTAACTGGACTACAGGCAGGTGCCATCACACTCAACTTCTGTCTTAACTTTTAACCTATGACTAAAGCTGTAAAACTAAAGCTATAAAATCTATGTATTTATAACTGAGGAAAAGTCTTTACCTCCCACTGTGTGAATTTGAAATAGTTTCATTTTTTTCAGGGGTACTTAAAAGCGAGATTAAATTTCAAAAGGAGTTCCTTCTCTGACTGATTTACAGAGACTAAATATGGGCTTACTTAAATTTAATTTCCAGAAACTAGAAAATAAAGAAACCAAACTTATAATTTAAATATGCTAGCCTTAAAAAAAAAGAATCCTTCCCACAAATTCCTTGCTCAAAATCATTTTTATATATGAATCTAAGTTACTGTAATCAAAGTGGAGACCCAGACAAATCTAGGTTCGACTTTTTTTAAAAGCCTCTCTCTGATTTGGTCACTGTGAGATTGTTTTCTCATGAAAAGTCTAATTAATCTGAACCCCCTAAACAACATTTCCATTGCTATGGTCTGAATGTGTCCCCAGAAGTTCACGTTTCCCCAATGCCACAATATTGGGAGATGAGGGCATAAGAGGTGATTAGGTCAAGAGGCCTCTGCCCTCATGAATGGGTTAATGTCATTATCATGGGAGAGGGTTAGTTATCAAGAGAGTGGCTTTGTTAAACAGGTCGGCTCTCTCTTACTCACTAGCACTCTCTTGCTCTTCTAACTTTCACCAAGGGTGACACAGCACAAACGCCCTCACCAGAGCCAGCACCTTGATATTGGACTTCCCAGCCTTCAGAACTGTGACAAATTTCTGTTCTTTATCAATTACCAGTCTGTGTATTCTGCTATAACAGCACAAAATGAACCAAGAAATCCACAGTATCTTCTAATAATCAGTCCATATTTAAACTTCCCTAACTCAAATGCCCTAAGTCATCTTCCTATCCTCTGCCTACCAATACTCAAAATACAAACAACTCATACAAACAGTTCTTGCTCCTGCTGGCAAGTTGCCTCAGGTGCCACAAGGTCACACCCAATACCAGCAGTATGAATACAACTGCATAGAAGGTCCTCTGTCGTTTACAAGATATATATATATGCACACACACATATCTCCACTGTCCTCAAGTTGTGGAAGTATATGCCCCGGTTTAGACAAAGACCAGGCCACAAGTTAAACACTGCACATACTCCTGGATCATGGCAATTAATTTAGAATTATTTTTACATTAAAACAAACATGGATAAAAAGGAGAATTGAATGTAAATTTTGCATGAATGTTTTTAGATAAAATATGAGACCTCAAAAAAACATTTAGTAGATAAAGTCTAAAGATAAAAACAATCACCTGTCTCTCTGATACGGGTGATGAATGGGAAAAATTTTTATGGGCAAACTTGGAAATCTCACTAGGGAAAAAAACAGAGATCCAAGTTAGTTACTTAAGTATTTATTACCAAGAGACTCACCTGTAACCTTGCAATCTCCTCTCCAAATTTCTTCTGCTGTTTTGCCAGGATAGACTGATGGTACTCAGCATTGGCCTGCATGATACAGTGCTTTGCAGCCAAGACAGGGAACACCTCCTGGAAATAAAAATACTGACCAGGGGAGAGTCCAACCACACAAACCACCACAGACAACACGGGATGCAGGAAGAAAAAGGAAAAGAAGACAGAAATTAGAATCACCCCATTAATGGTTTAGAGATAGGTTAGTCATCAGGTGTAAACAGAGAAGACGACATGATTTTGTGTGGATTGAAATCTACGAATCAAATTTTTTTCTTCCAATCAAAATTAAGGGGTTTTTTTTAACTGTTAACTGAAGCCAATTTAGACTTTTATAATTCTCTTTAATTGATCCATGAAGTCAACATTTTGTTTACAAAAAGAAAGAAAAGCATGCATTATTAGAAAGAGAAGTAGAATGGACATTCACAGAGGAACACCAAAGACAGGGCTTTAGAAGCTTTCTTATGAGCCCTTACCCACCCTGTAGAGTTAACTAAACCATCACTACTCACATATACTAATGAAATTGCTCTATAGCTGACTGTTTCATCATGTTTAAAGGAAAAAACACAGTAAATTTTCACTTAAATTCATATCCTAGGAGGGTTCTTAATAATTTTAGCCATACAAAAATGACTTAGTATCATAGATACACTAATATTTCAGTATCATATACTCAAAAACATATCATAGACAAATGCATTAAGAATATGACCAATGATATGATAAAGTATTACTCTGCCTATTTGTTTTAAAAAATAATTCCAGTCAAAATTAATTTTAAAAGACCCAAAGACAAAAAGCAGGAAAGCAATTATGCCAGTAGTGGCTCTTCCAAAATGCCAAATCCTAACCTGTAACCTCACTGCTTTTAGGAAGCATATGATATTTAAAAATCCAAGAAATTAGGCTAGACAATCACTGTCTAGTCAAAAATTGCAAGAGAATAAAAAATTGAATTACTACCTTGTGTGCTTTCCTGTCTCCTAGGGAATAATTTCCTATCTTCCTGGATCACTACTTGCAGATATTTCAGTTTTATAACTAGAATATGAAAATACCTTATGAGCTTTATTAGTAAAAAGAAAAAAATAAAACACATCTAAATTTCAAACTACACTCATGCCAGTTCTCAGGGTAAGGCTGGAGCAACTTGGTTCTGAAACAGGAGATTTTCAAGGAATACCAGGAATGCTGCAGAGGTAGCTTCCAAGTCTTTGTAGGTGACATTCTTCTCTCCATGACAGGACTGAACTAATGGCCCAACAGGATGTAACGGTACACTGTGCAGCTGAACATGAGGTCTTTCAGATGAAAAAAACATGAGAGGAGATCCCAAGTCTCTTTTTAAGAGGAAGCATATTAATACCCAAGAGTCCTGGGCAAATTTCTACTAGGTTCTTGCTGTATCTTAAATCTCCAGGAATCTTCACATTAACTCTTTATTGATCATTTTCTAAGTACTACTGATGCACTTATGTGTATTTTTACTTTATCCCCAAGTTGTCTGCAATTTTTTAATGTACAAATATTCCTGAATATGACTTATAAATCAATAAATTCCCCTACTAAAAAAAAATATATAACAAATAGCATATACAGTCATATGGTATATGATACCATATGATGAAACTAATTCCTTGAACATTTCTGAAGGAGAATAGTTGAAACATATATTTCACTCAAACTTTAAGTTTTCTTTATTAATCATTCCAAATCTACTTGTTAGTCATTTGCTTTGTCATTAACAAATGATCATCACTGAATAGTCTTTTCAATTGTCACTTCAGAAAGGTTTACATTAAAACATTATACTTCCTGTGATATGTGGTTTAAGATGGTTGCTTTTCCTTAGCTGTCCATTAGCAGCCCAATTTTTTATCCCTGTTGGCAAAACTTAATTCTAACCAAAGTATCAGATGAATTTGTTAAGTTTTCTTTTCCTTTTTTCTTTATGTCTGTTTTTGCGCTTTAAGACTCATCTTTAAGAAAACAGGACAATAATTAAAAGTGTGAATAATCAACATGCTCAAGTATACATGCTTGTACCAAACCACCAATGATTCAGAACTACACAAAGCCTCGATTTGATAAAAGTATTGAAAACAGATGGTCAATGTTTTCCAGAAAGAGTTTTAGCTTGAAAAAACAAGTTTAGTAAAAGGTAAAGACAAAGGCACCCCGAAATATAAAAGAATTGTTCATGCATCTTAAATTTAAAAAGAAAAACTATTTCCACTATATATTCTTCTGATAACTCTATTAAAACTTCAAATTTCTTTACAATACGTAAGTTTCAAATTGCTTCTCATACACAAAAAAAAGTCTAAATATTTCCACATGCAAAGTAAGCAACTGTTTATAAAAACAATAACTGACCTTGGGGAGAGTATCTTTGTATTGACACTGTTTGAAAGCATCACCAAAATAATCTGCAGCCTGATTAGCCAATTTAGCTATGATGGCATCTTTCATTTTATCTGGAATAAAATATGAAGTTGACCATTATAATTAAAATAAATATGAGCTAATCTGACATGTCTCAGTATAAACACTGAGATCACAAGTTTGTACATGCATCTTAAAATGTCCTTATTGACGAAATCACATTTTCCGCACAAAATTTAAAACAAAGACAAAATAGATTAGTGGTTGCTAGCAGGTGGGGAAAGGGGAATGAGGAGTGACTGCTAATGGGTACACAGCTTCTTTCTGGGATGATGGTAATGTTCTAAAATAAGATAGTGATGATCAAAACTATGAATATACTAAAAATATTATGTCGTACACTTAAAAAGGGTGAACTTCAGTGTATAATAATTTTTTCTCAATATAAGCTGTTATTTTAAAAGAAAAAAAGTATTCCAATTCCTATCTCTTCCACATGATGTCCGATCCCTTATTTTCAATTTCTCTGTACTTACACATTCAGCCCATATTTCAATCTCTCATGCTAACTTATATGCCTTATAAAAATTATTCTTATTCCCTCATTCCCAGGGCCTGGAACTGTGCCTGGATGACTCCTTCCTGTCATTTAGGTCTACTTTAAACAGGATTTCCTGAAAGAAAGGCTTCTTGACTAATGAATCTAAAATTAGCACAATTTCCGCTACATCCCTGGTCCATAACCATACCACCAGCCACTATCATGTAATTCTTTCTTATTTTTTATAGCAATTATTTCTGAAATCTTACAGCAATTCTTTAAGAAATTATTCTGGCTACTTAATTCTTGTTTATCATCTCTCCGGCACCAAAATGTAAGGTTGTTTTCTAACTTTGTTTATCTAGAAACTAGAACAGTGACTGGCACAGATTAAGTACCCAATTTGCTGAATAAATGTCTGATGTATTAAAAACATACATAAATACTATTCCAGAACAGAGTGTTTAAAGACAATTACTAACTAACCATTTCATGACTTCAAACACAGCCTACATTCTTAAATGTGCATTTGTGCCATAAGTTCAGAAAAGGATAGCTGAAAATTTTCAATAATCTATATATCAAGTTCAAGAAGGAAAGTTCTACATGGAACATACTATATTCTAATCACTTTCTTAATTTAAAAGCCTATCACTTCTTTTCACATACAACAAAATGGACGACAAATTGGGGAGTTACCTCTTGTGGCTTTTAAAAAAAATACTTCTTGAGCCTGTGCCAGCATAATAAGACTGAGGGTCCCAACAGTATCTGGAGATATGTCCACGGTAGGCTCTCGATTTAAGGCAGATAAAACCGTCTCTTTAATGTGTAAAAAGGCACCACTAGCAAACTAAAGGGGGGGAAAAGAATTTCTTTAAAATCTATAGGAACTCAGCAAGACATAATTTGCTACTGTTACATATAAAAGTCATTTCAAATGTTAATTCAGTGAACAGTTAATATTTATTTAAATTTTTCTAATATGCAAAACCAATCTAAAACATCTGATCTACAGACAATAAGGTTATCTTTCTAAAACTCTATAGCACAACAAGGGATTTAACAAAAATTAAAAGTAAATTACAAGGAAAAACAAAGTATGGAACAATCTGATTAAGCTTATTTTTAGATACACTTCTTCAAAACTAATGTGAGACTAGAGGCAGGGATAAACATTAA
>NW_022436944.1:53366271-53403409 GCF_009761245.1 Sapajus apella | reverse complement strand
TGTTACCCAGGCTGGAGTGCAATGGCACGATCTCGGCTCACCGCAACCTCCGCCTCCTGGGTTCAGGCAATTCTCCTGCCTCAGCCTCCTGAGTAGCTGGGATTACAGGCATGCACCACCATGTCCAGCTAATGTTTTTGTATTTTTAGTAGAGACGGGGTTTCACCATGTTGACCAAGATGGTCTCGATCTCTTGACCTCGTGATCCACCCGCCTCGGCCTCCCAAAGTGCTGGGATTACAGGCTTGAGCCACCGCGCCCGGCTATTATTAATATTTAATAATAATCATAGTCAGGGGAAACCCCAAACAGTACATATACCTAGTCCTCTAAGGAACAGCATTATTACCAATGCTAGTGATTTCTGTCTGGCCATCAGAGCTCCCTAGTGAAATGTCCCCATCAGACTTTTTGTCCCAATTATATTTTGTTACTACTAAAATAATTTTGCTTTTATGAAACAAATTATACTAAGAAAAAGAAGTCAGTCTGGGATTAAAAGGTGTCATGAGAGGGCCGGGCGCGGTGGCTCAAGCCTGTAATCCCAGCACTTTGGGAGGCCGAGGCGGGTGGATCACGAGGTCAAGAGATCGAGACCATCCTGGTCAACATGGTGAAACCCCGTCTCTACTAAAAATACAAAAAGTTAGCTGGGCATGGTGGCGCGTGCCTGTAATCCCAGCTACTCAGGAGGCTGAGGCAGGAGAATTGCCTGAACCCGGGAGGCGGAGGTTGCGGTGAGCCGAGATCGTGCCATTGCACTCCAGCCTGGGTAACAAGAGCGAAACTCTGTCTCAAAAAAAGAAAAAAAAAAAAAAAGGTGTGATGAGAAGGCTGGGCACAGTGGCTCAGGCATGTAATCCCAGCACTTTCAGAGGCCAAGGCAGGCAGATCACCTGAGGTCAGAAGTTTGAGACCAGCCTGGCCAACATGGTGAAACCCCGTCTCTACTACAAATACAAAAACTAGTCAGGCATAATGGCACACAAATGTAACCTCAGCTGCTCAGGAGGCTGAGGCAAGAGAATCGCTTGAACCCAGGAGTCAGCGGTTGCAGCGAGCCAAGATCGCACCATTGTACTCCAGCCTGGGCGACAGAGCTAACCTCCATCTCAAAAAAAAAAAAAAAAGTGTCATGAGTTAGATAAGTAGACAACACAGAGAAAACTCAAAGCCAAATGTATTAAAATGAACAGCATGTTTCTGCAGTCATGAAGTATTATAACACTAGAGTATCTGCTAGGAATGCATAACCGACCTTGTTTGGTAAACTAATGAATCAATCTAGAACAGCAAAGTATATAAGTCTCTCATTTAAGGAACCAAAGGTCTAGAGAAGTTAAAGAACTTGCCCAATGGCACAAAGCTTCTGGGTGGCAAGCAGCCCAGACAAAGACCTAGGTCTAATACCACCAGCTATCTTTCCATGATACCAGGTACCCTGCTGTGAATACTCATGTGTTCACAGGAATGGAATGTTTCTTTAATAAATCAGAATGAACTTTCTAAAATCTCACATACCAATTAACTGAGTTATAATTAACCGAAAGCTAAATAAAATTTTGTTTCCACATTTTATTTTATTAATCTTTTTTTTTCCTAATGAGACAGAGTCTTGCTGTTGTCACCCAGGCTGGAGTGCAATGGCACAATCTCAGCTCACTCCAACCTCCATCTCCCAGGTTCAAGCAATTCTCTTGCCTCAGCCTCCCGAGAAGCAGGTATTACACGTGCCTGCCACCATGCCCAGCTAATTTTTGTATTTTTAGTAGACATGGGGTTTTGCCATGTTGTCCAGGCTGTACTCGAACACCTGACCTCGTGATCTGCCCACCTTGGCCTCCCAAAGTGCTGGGATTACAGGCTTGAGTCACCACACCCAGTCTGTTTTCACATTTTAAAATATTTTCCATGTATAGCCTCAAAAAAAAAAAAAATAGCATATGCTTTACGTTTGTCATCTATGACCATTGAAAACTGTAAGGGAAGTCACAATTTGGAGCGTGTTGTTCCCTTAAAGTATATTTTCCTTTCACTTTCTCAGAACAGCATCCCTCACCTCTCCCCTGAACGTAAACAATGGGAAAAAGTGGACTACCTCTGAGACAAGCAAATTTCATGGGAGGTTTGGGGATGAAACAGCGGAAGAACATTTGAAATTACATGAAATTTGGAATCATAACTACTGAAACCCAAATGGACAGCTTTATTAAGACTTCTGACGTCTAGTCTCCTGGTATGTAAAATGGGAATGACATTATATAACATATATCACAAGGTTTATCTGAGAGTCAAATAATGTACATGAAAACACTTTATAAATTAGAAAATAATATAAAATATGGCAACACGATTATATATATTACTTAATACTAATTTTTTAAACAAAGAAAAAAAAGCTGAATAAACAACTGCCACAAAATAACACACCATATTAGTATATGATTAGTACCCAAAACAGATTAGGCACTTATGAACATTAGGTGTTTGACCACATTTAAATATGACCTTTCCACAAGTCTCAAAGTTAAAATTTTATTTTCTTGCCAATTTCTTGTCTTTATTTTTATAACACCAGTGAAATTTCAAGTGTGTCTTACTCTAAGACAACATATAAAAATAACGTACAAATTTTTTTAATTTGGTTATTTATTTAAAATGGATTTACGCTAAAAGCCTGAGATGAAATCTCAGACATTTCATAATTTCTTCAACCAACAATTATTGAGCCTCTCTTATGTGCCAGGCACTGTGCTAGGTGCTGGGTATAAAACAGTGAGGAAAAACAGACCTGGTCTACAGACAGTTTATCTAAGGGCTTCAACAATAAGAATCAATTCATTTTAAAAGTGCGTTAGTTTTCAGAAACATCTGTTGGGTAAGAAGCATCTATAAACCTAAATGCAAATTATTTTCCACTTAATCCAACTTAGTGTTGATCATTAATGTAATAACTACTTTTCCGCATACCTGGTAATGCTTAGCAGCGATTTTCAATCCTTCATCATTATCCAGGTTCTGTTCTGCTGCAATTTGGCTAGCTAAGGCTGCACAATTGAACAACACACAGCTCTTTTCATATCCTAAGCTTGCAAGAGCTGTAAAAAATTGAGAAGGAAAAATTTATCAGATTATTTTTTCTAAAGAAAACAAATGTTTCAAAGAGAAATACTGTAACTTCTATCATCCCACTGACTGACAAAAACAAGTTTCCAGACCTGTTTCCTCACTGTCATATGCTCCCATATTTCAAGCTGCCCTTAGAGGCATTTATTTCCACAACAATACTCCCATCACCTAAAACTCTAAAGATCAGTAAGTTATTCCTTCTCTCCTTCCCTTTACTTCCACACTTCTGTTAAAATGAAATTCAAATGTAAAAGTCATTTTCATGTCATTTCTCTCAATTTCTTAAATTCAAATAAATTATTTCCATTTTTCCATCACCTCTCAAAATCATATTGTCCCACCACAGGGACACAAGTTCCTCACTACTACAAATCTAAATCAATGCAATTATCTCCTAGCTGACCTTATGCTTTCCTCCCTCGTGCAAATACACTTCTCAAAGGGCTAGCAGATTAGTTTGGATAAAACCCAACTCTGATAAAAAAAATCCACACACCTCATACCCACTTAGAATAGTTCATATTAAAAAACAAAGAGAAAATAAGTGTTGATGAACACATAGACAAACCAGAACCCTAATGTACTGTTGGCAGGAATGCAAAATGGTGGTCGGGCATGGTGGCTCACTCCTGTAGTTCCAGCACTTTAGTAGGCTGAGGCAGGAGGATCTCTTGAAGCCAAGAGTTTGAGGCCAGCCTAAGTAACACAGCAAGACCCCATCTCTATCTTAAAAAAAAATCATCGTTAAATAGCCAGGTATGAAGGTGCATGCCTGTAGTCCTAACTACTCAGAGGCAGGAGGACCACTCGGGATCAGGAGTTCAAGGCTGCAGTGAGCTATGATCATGCCACTATACTCCAGCCTGAGCAAAAGAGCAAGACCCTGTCTCAAAATTAAAAATTAAAAAGTGCAACTGCTGCAGAAAACAGAAAACAGTACAGCATGTCCTCAAAATATTAAAAATAGAATTGCCATTTTATCCAGGAATTCCACTTTTGGGCATAAACCCAAAAGAAATGAAAACACAGTCTCAAAAAGATGTATGTGTACCTTTCCATAGCAGTAACATTCACAATAGCCAAACACGAAAGCAACTCAAGTGTCTGTGGATTGATGAATAAACAAAATGTTGATAATTGATGATAAACAAAATGTTGTATATACACACAATGGAATATTAGTGAGCCTTAAACAAGAAGGAAATCATATGCTATAACACGGATGAATCTTGAAGACATTAAGCTAAATGAAATAAGTCAGTCACAAAAAGACAAATATTGTATGACTCCACTTATATGAGTTACCTAGAGTAGTCAAATTCACAGAGACAGAAATTAGAATGACGGTTATCAGGGATGGTGGCGGGGGAGAGGGACTGTTGTTCAATGAGCACATTATTTCAGATTTGCAAGATGAAAAAGTTCTGGAGATTTATTTCACAACAATGTGAAATACACACAACACTAGTGAACTGTACACTTAAAAATGATTAAGATAATCAATTTCATGTTGTGAAATTTTTTTTAAATGCACTCTATGATTCTGCTTGTATGAGGTACCTACAGTTAAATTCAGAGACAGAAAGAATGGTGGTTGCCATGGTTGCGTGGGGAGGGAAGAACAGGACATTATTATTTATTTTTTTCTTTTGAGACAGGGTCTCACTCTGTCACCAAGCTGGAGTGCAGTAGTGCAATCACGCTCCTTGCAGCCTCTACCTCTTGGGCTCAATCCTCCTGCCTCAGGCTCCTAAGTAGCTGGGACTACAGGCACAGGCTACCACACCGGCTAATTTTTGTGTCCTTTGTAGTGACAGGGACTCACTATGTTGCCTAGGCTGGTCTTGAACTCCTGGGTTCAAGCAATCCGCCCACCTCAGCCTCCCAAAATGCTAGGATTACAGGCATGAGCCACCACACCTGGTCTGGGAAGTTACCACTCACTGGGCAGAGTTTCAGTTTTGTGAGGTGAAAAAAGAGTTCTCAAGATGATGTTTGCACAATAATGTAAATGTACTTAATACCACTGAAGTGTACACTTAAAATGGTACGCTTATAATGGTTATGTATATTGTATCACAATTGAAAAATAACTTTTAAAAAAGAATCCACAATAGCTCCCTAATATTTACAGAATTCATTCACAGTAGAATTCAAGATCTTGCATAATGTGCAAGGTATTGACCGCCAGGCAAAATAAGGCTCCTTACAAAAAACACTGAACAAACCGTCTAGGAGAATAAGAACAATACATTTGTGTATTTGTGCCACAGAGTAGTGCCATAAAGTAAAGCCCTCCCTGTTACAATACTTTGGTAGCCTCCTATGTAATCATAGCCAGTTTTCAACTCACTTCCCAACCAAATCCAGTCTCGTCATTTTAAACTACAGCAGACATAAACATCAGCTACTCTAATCTACTATATTAAATATATGGGAAATCTAAAATAATCAAGTTGTGAAAAAAGCCTGCAGTAAAATAAAAGAAGAGCAATGTGAACTGAAAAACTAAGCCCAAAATAAATAAAGACAATTCCAGTCATAAAACATAATATTCGAAAGATCATAATTAGCCTTCCTTATTCAAAGATGGTATATCCATAAAAGAACAGGATTTTTTTAGTTAATAAGAAAAAGCTCCTAAAAATTAAAAACTTGATTGTTAAATTTTTTTCAAAAATTTTAACGGTGGAGGGAGGAAAAAAATTTTTTTTCAAAAGTTTTAAAATACCTAGGCAATCTCAGAAAGTAGACTATAAAGTTAAAAAAAGAAAAAATATATAAATTATGAGTGAACAACTCAGACCAACCAATATCTAATAAAGTATTCCAAAGAAAGAGAGACAAAAGAGACAACAAAATTATCAAAGAAATATAAGAAAGCTTCCCAGAGCTGAAGGGAGATATGTGTCTAACTAAAAGGGCCAAAAAAGAAATGCCCTATACACAATGAATAAAATGAAATCCCATTAGATCTTTTAGGATTTCTAAATATGAAAGATAAAAAGAAGACTGTAAAAATATTCCCAAGAGCAAAGAAACAGATCACTTACAAAATAACAAAAATCAGACTTTTCATCAGTAACAATAGATACTAAAAGGCAAGAGAACAATGCCTTCAAGTTCCTAATATAATTTTAATTAATTCAATAAATATATATATTAGGCCAGTGTGGCAAGAGAGAGCAAGGAACAAAATGAAATATCAGCCAGGTGCAGTGACTCACACCTGTAATCCCAGCACTTTGGAAGGCCAAGACAGGTGAAACTGTTGAGGGCAGGAGTTCAAGACCAGCCTCGCCAACATGGCGAAACACTATCTCTACTAAAAATACAAAAATTCGCTGGGCATGGTGGCACACACCTGTAATCCCAGCTACTCAGAAGGCTGAGGCTCGAGAATCCCTTGAGCCCCAGAGGCAGAGGCTGCAGTGAGCTGAAATCACGCCACTGCACTCCACCCGCACAACAGAGCAAGACTGTTTCAAAGAAAAAAGAGAAGGATAAAATGTATTTCAGGGAAGAAGTAAAAGTAAACTGTTTATATACCAGATACATATCTCAGTCTATTATGTTGCCCATAAATATTATCATCCCAGACTGTAGTCTCTCATTTTGACAATGTTTCGTATATAGGAGCTTCTATGAGATTTTACATATAAGCTATTTTGATCTTGCAATTAACTCTTACCTTTTTTCCTTTATTTCTTCTATCCATCTAAACTTAAACCAGGTTTTCAAAATAATATTTAATTTTCCTTTTTTCAAAGATGACTTCTTAAATATTTAACTGTATTCTTATTTCTTACTTGCTCTCTTTTTTACTACGTTTTTCTTCTATCTTATTTTTTCTTTTGAGACAAGGTCTCACTCTGTCACCCAGGTTGAAGTACACTGGCATGGTCATGGCTCAATAGCTTCAACCTCCCAGGCTCAAACAATCCTACCACCTTAGACCCCCAAACAGTCAGGACTACAGGCACACACCATCATGTCCGGGTAATTTTTATATTTTTTGTAGAGACAGAGTTTCATCTGTTGCCCAGGCTGGTCTTGAACTCCTAGGTTCAAGTGATCTGGCTGCATCAGCCTCCCCAAGTGCTGGAATTATAGGCATGAGCCACCACTTCAACCTTCTAAGTTTTTCAAAATGGAAATAATTATAAATATAGTTTTCTAAAATTCAATTTTTAAACAAAAAATAAATAAAAGTCACCCAAGATCTCATCTTCCAGAGTTAACCAGAATTTATTTTTTGGTATCTCACAAATAACTACATATACATTCACACACATAACTTTTCACAAAATGGATAGTATAACATTCTCGAGTTGCCTGGAATGCACAACTAGAGGGAGGAGGAATCACTCTGGGTTCTATATAGGGAGCGTCCCAAGAAGCCCAACTCAGGGGACCCTAGAGTTGTACAATGCAACAACTCCGAACTATAGAAGGCCTTTTAGTCAATATTCCACTGATATAGCTTTACATGTCAACAAATACATGCATTTTCATTCTTAGTATTCCAAAAGTACACAATATTCAAATGAATGGGTAGCCTTTTATTTAACCAAGACATTACTAAAGGACATTTAATTCCCAATTTTTGCTACTAGAAATGCCTTGGTGAACCACCTCTGCTTTATGATCTAATTTTTTGCTTCCCAGTTCTTCCAGATACTTGAGTTCACCACTCAAGTATCTCCTAGCTCTCCTGCCATCCGCCCCCTTTCTCGGCCCACCAATTTTCTTGAGTCATACCAGCATTAAGAATCCTTTTCTTTACCTTGGCTCCCTCTCAGAATGATGCTCCCTTTGTCCCCAAATCATTACTGCAAATTTCCTGAAATGATCAATCCACATTTACTGTTTCCGTTCCCTCACCTCCCATTCGGCCCTCAATCTGATGCTTCTTCAGGATACTCCAGTGAAATTTCTCTCTACCAAATCCAGTGACTTCTCCAACCTTACATAACTTGAGTTCTGCCACAATGACTCTGTCAAGGTTGTTCTAGCCTGGACCTGCGATGACCCTCAGAGTCACCTGGAGATATTTTCAAAGATAGCGATTCCAGTGGCCTACTCTGAAATTTTCTCCTATCACATCTGGCACTCTGTATCTTCATCTTTAAAGATAAGCCTTTATCTTTAACATTTTTCCCAGGTAATATTAATATGCAGCCAGGTTTGGGAACCACTGGACCACATCACCTTCGAAATTCTTCTGGCATTCCTTCTCATCTTCATTTTTCCCTGGTTCCTGTAAGATCTGAAAGCTTTTTCTCAACCTCATTCCCAGAACCTCTTCCTCTATTTTCCCTAAATATTATATTACCTAGCTCTGGCTTTCATACTTTTCTCAATTATCTGCCAGAAGGAATAAATTTATTATCACCTAATAATTGTTTCCAAATTTATATCTCTTTCTCTTCCGAGCTTTAAATCCTTTATTTCAAAACGCGAGAGAAATGTCTACCCCAACATAACACAGAAAAGTCAGACTCAACCTTTCTACCAAAAGGAATAAATATCCAACAGGTCAAACCAAGTTATAAATCTCAGAGTCAAGCCTCAACTCCTACTCTTCCTTCTGACTAGTAGTCAGCAAATTTAGTCAACTTCACCTCAAGTCCAAAATCCCTCTCTTCTCCTCCGACTCAAACACACTAGCTTGTCTAACGTCATCATCTCTCATCAGTCTCCTAACTGGTCTGTTTCTCTCCAGTTCCGGGAGTTAGCTTTCTAGATTCATATCCCAGCTTCATTAAATCCTAACCACATGACCTCAGAATATCAATTAATCTTTCTAAACCAGTTTGTTCAACTGGCAATAATGGTGCCTTTTCTCATTAAGCTATTGGAGAATTCAGTAAGATTATTTATAAATAAATTATTTTAATTTATAAATTAAGTAATCTTATTTATAAATAATCTTACTTAATCATAAATAATCTTATTCATAAATAATCTTACTTATTTAAAAATAATCTTATTATTTACAAATAATCCCTTCCAGAGTGCCTAGGTAAAATAAATGCCCAATAAACATTCACTATTATTGTATAAGAGGGGAAAGCACAAAGTCAGGAGCATAATATTTGCAACTCTTCATAATCTGCTCTCTATTATCATCACCCTCCATAATCCCCAATTCAACCTATGGTTACAAGCCATAACAATAATAATTATTATTAAATTAACATTATATATATCTACTATAAAATATATATTTCCAGTTCCTCACCTATATATAAGTATAAATCTTAGATATATGTATGTATATGCTATGTACATACTGTATAATATACATCTATATATCTTATAAGGCATACAGATATATATTATAGCATATCTTATGTATACATATACTATAAAAGGGATATACTATATAAGACATATTATACATACCTTTATAGTATTACATATAGTATATAATATATATCATATATACATTATATTACAATGTTATATGATAATATAAGTATTCATTGCAGCTAATACTTATTGAGCACTGTTCTTAGGACCTTACATGTATTCACTCATTTAATCCACATAAGAATCCAATGAGATAGGCTAGTGTAGTGGCTCACGCCTGTAATCCCAGCAGTTCAGGAAGGCGAGACAGGTGAATCACCTGAGGTCAGGAGTTCGAGACCAGCCTGACCAACACAATGAAACCCCATTTCTACTAAAAAAATACAAAAAATTAGCCAGGGGTAGTAACGGGCACCTATAATCCCAGCTACTCGGGAGCCTGAGGCAGGAGAATTGCTTGAATCCAGGAGACGGAGGTTGCAGTGAGCCGAGATAGCGCCACTGCACTCCAGCCTGAACAAGAGCTAAAATCCATCTCGAAAACAAACAAAAAAGAATCCAATGAGATAAATAGTATTATCTCTATTTCACAGAGGAGAAAATTAAGGCACAGACAGGTTATCTTGCTGGAGTGGTAGATCAAAAGCCTTCACCCTTCTGACCTTTGGTTATAATTTTGTACCTATAATATTATTTTCTACAAATTCATCCTTCAAGGCCTAACTCAAACATTGTCTGCTTTCAACAGGTAGAGTTACTTTCGTCCTCATATATGCTTCCATGAGTTTGTTCATAGGCTGATAATACATATTACATTTTATACAGTACATATTACACTTTTAAATGATCATCTATCTTCCCAAGAACTGAGTACATCTGCATTATTCATTTTTGTAACTAGGACAGTGCCTGGCAAGGCATGGGCTCTCTACAAATATTTCAAAATTGCATTAAAAGTTGAAGTTAAAAAGAAAATGAGATGTAAACAACTTTAGTATTTACAAAGAGTCATTAGGATGGCAATTTTAAAAACCAAAAACAATGCAAAGTAGTTAGACCAATTTTCCTATCATTTTTATTAAAAATTACATACCCAGTTTTACAGAGCCTCCAAAAAGTGAACCCTTATCGAAAGCATCCTTCCAGGTAAATGTCAAGCAGATCTGGATAGAATGAAAGAAAAAACTGTGTTACCTTCCTGAATTCAAAGAGAAATCCACAATGAAAAAAAGGACAAAAGCTCAACCTGTCTAAAATATTATCTCCTATAACCACCCAACTCCCTTTCCTTCTCCTTTTCATTTAAATTGAAATTTTAACAAAGTAAAATACTGGCACTGGAATATTTCACATGGTCATTCTGCCTTGGTAATCATAATCACTATCTTATTCATATTTACAAACACACAGTGACTTTTATGGAACAAAATTAGTAATAGATGCTTGCCAAATCAGCCAAGAAAAGCAAGGAAAATAAAAGTAAGTACTACAGGTTTCCTAGAAGATGAAATTAAAAACTATTCCATGATGACAAAAGTAGGAGAATGGTTACTTTGGGGGATGGGTTAATATTTTATTTCTTTATCTAGGTAGTGGTCATACAGGCATATTCACTTTGTGAGGATTTAAGCCATACTCATGATTTGTTCACTTTTCTGTATGCCACATGAAAATTAAAAGTTTACTTTATTAAAAAATTATCTCTCTGCTCCTGAAATATGTATTATCACATACAAAGATTAAAAAAAAGGAAACCTCATTTAAATTATTTATTGCAATCCAATACAAAAATTTCTAAATTCTTGATTAAGGAAATTTTCAAACATACAGAAAACCTAAAAAGAATAAAGAGAATAAACTCCAGTATACCCATCAGCGGCTTTAGTCTTTTGCCCTTCTTGGTTCATCTACCTCCCAACTTGCCCTGCCTCCAGCCACCTACACTTCTTTTCCAGGAATATTTTAAAGGAAATCTCAACATATAATTATTTCACCTGTAAAAACTTTAGTACAAGAATGTTTAAAGTACTTTTCTTATGACAATTTTAAAATTTAAAAGCATCACTAATTTTAAAACCTTTATCCAATCTCCAAAACTATAAGAAATTACCAGCATTTTCAACATCTAGCCTTTAAAGAGGAAATACAGTTGACATTCATGTAATTAACATTTAATCACAACAGTATTTGCAACTTTTACATGCAAATGTAACTTGTGTAAATAATTTTTAAAGCACATAAACTGAGACTAATAATTCCTGAATTGTGCAGTTTCCATCCTAAGTCAAAGGGAAAGGACACAGCAGATTAATCTGCCAACAGAACCTACTGACATAAAACGAAGTCCAAAAAAAAAAAAAAACCGTTGCTCTATATAAGCGCAAGAAGTGACTGAAGAATGACTTGAACAGAATTCCAGGAGATTCTTTCTTCAGACGCAGATATATTCACATCAGACAGACCTAAAAGCTTCTATTTTTATAACACTATCTCATAAAACTCTAAAGACAGTGAAAATATTGGCAGAAGGAAATGGGTGATTTGTCCTTACCATATAATTTTAAGACAGAATTAATGACTTACCTGATTTTCAGAAAATGGGAATTTGGGTTCAATAGAACAAATTTGATCATAATATCTAAAAAATAGAGCAGAATAAATAATTACCAGAGCTAACTGTTACATACATTTACATAAATACAACTGGTTTAATAGAAAAATTATTTATGCTTACTTTGAGCAGCTATTTTACATTAAACAAAATCTTTTAATACATAAACCAGGAGCTTAAAAAATGAATGCAGTGAAAATCTATAAGCAAAAACTCATACCCACCACCACAGAAAAACATTTATCAACTGTTATTGGCTAAAAGCAAACTAAGATCTGCTCCAAAAACCAATACGTTTCTTAAAAATACTATTTTTTACTAAAATAACTATGTTTATATCCATTGGAAAAATTAGTATCTCTGGCAAACTGCCCATTAAAAACAGGTTTACCAACTTTCAAATGTTTTAGGTAAGTTCACATCTATCCACCTCCAGCACTGCCACATAGCACATCAAAGCTACCACTTTCTTTTAGCTAGGAATCCAAAAGTTTCCTAGCCAATCTCTTCATCTCCTTTTTCATTCTTTCCAACCTGTTTTCTGCATAGCAGCCAGAATGATCACTAAATATAAAGCAGTCTTACCCCATCAGGGTGAGCTTTCAGTCAGCAAGTCTGGCAGGGAAGGGAAGGGAAAAGGGTCAGGCCAAGCTTTTCAACTGGCCTCTAATCTTTCCTCCTTTCTTTTCCTCTTATACTTCCCCCAATCCTTCACCAGGGATATTTTTCTAATAATTATTTCTGGGAGCAAATTTTCAGCAGGAGTGACCAACATATCTGAGACCAGGCTTTTAGCTGGCATGGCTATGAGTTTGGTTACAAATAGGAAAAATGAGGCAATTAAGTAAACACATTGAAGATAATGGAAACTAAGTTTCTCAAGGCCAGAGATACAAATACTTGAAAGGGCCAGGCACAGTGGGTCACACCTCTAATCCCAGCACTTTGGGAGGCTGAGGCAGGTGGATCACTTGAGTCCAGGAGTTCAAGACCAGCTAGGGCAACATGGCAAAATCCTGCCTCTTCTAAAAATACAAAAATTAACTGGCCGGGCACGGTGGCTCACACCTGTAATTCCAGCACTTTGGGAGGCTGAGGTGGGTGGATCACGAGGTCAGTAAACATTTAAAAATCTGTGCTCTTGTGAAGCTTTTAGAAGGGAAAACAAAATAGGTAAAAATATGATATAGTAAACAGTGGTAAGTGCCATGGAGAACACAGAGATAGGAATAAAGTGAATACATGGGGAGAGGTAAGGTTGTCGTTTTAAATAACATGGTTGTTTGACTACGTGAAAAAAAAATTAACTGTAAAACAGCATGACTATAAAAGGCATGAAAAAGGTGATGAGGTAAGCCAAGCAGATATCTGAGAATTTCCAATCTAGGGAAAATCAAGTGCCAGTACCCTGGAACAAGAGGGTACCTGAGAAGGTATCCGGCATGGCAAGGAGACCAATATGGCCATAGAAAGAGCAAGGGAGAAAATAGTGGGTGATGAAGTCAAAGAAGTGATGATGCTTTGAATGCAACTGTAAGACTTCTGAGTTTTACTATACAGTGTAAGAGGGTGAACCATCAAAAGGTTTGGATAAAACAGTAACCTGACTTATTTTCATAGAGTCACCATGACTGCTGTATAGAAAACTGACTGCAGGTATGCAAGAGCAGAGGTAGAGAGATCAGTTAGGAAGCTACTGTAGTAATCCAGTCAAGAGATGATGCTAGCATGAATCAATGTAGTCCGTGGTGGCAGCAGAAGAGATAAAGTCAATCTAGGCCAGGCGCTGTGGCTCTGCCTATAATCCTAACACTTTGGGAGGCTGAGGTAGGAGGATCACTTGAGCCCAGAAGTTTGAGACCATCCTGGGGAAGACAGTGAGACCTCATCTCTACGCATACACACACACATACAAAATTAGCCAGGTGTGGTGGCGGGCCTACAGTTCCAAGGGGACTATGCAGGGGGATAAGGTGGGAGTTTCACTTGAGCCCAGGAGGTCAAGGCTAGAGTGAGCTGTGATCCCACACACTGTACTTCAGGATAGGCCATGGCATGAAATCTTGTCTCAAAAAAAAAAAGTCAATATAATCCCTTTTTAAAATTACTTCCCCCTCTATTTATAATCTCTCAGGTCCCTGAACATTTCCTTCATAGGATTTAACACAATTTGTGATATAATATTTGTGCAATTATGTTTACTGCCTTTTCTCTCAAAAGATTCTATATTCCATGATAGCAAAGACTGATGTATTTACTCTCTGTTTTGTTGCTAGCCCCAAGCAAATGAATCAGTAAAATGCAAAGTTTTCTTCTGTCCCTCAAAAGTAAAACCTAAAATTCTGGTTTGAGAACGAAGAGGAGCTATCAAAGAACAAGGCCATAAGGAGAGAACAGCAAGCGCTAACGGCCTGAGGCAACCGTACCTAAAGGTGTGTTTGGCACAGCAAAGAGGCCAACATGGTTATAGAGTCAGGACTGGCAAACTTTTTCTGAACAGTGATATTCTAGACTCCGCTGGGAAAAAGGCTAAATCAAGCTTGTAAAAAGTATCTAAGTACTTATAAACAAGAGAAAAATCCCTGCCCTGGCCTGTACCTTTTTTGCCTAGATTGGGCCGTCCCAAAATGATGGCACACAGCTGCCCAGGTACCATCTGCTGGAGACATTCTCCAAAGGAAAAGTAGCTGTCTGATGTAGAGGATCCATGGGGAGATGGGAAGAGTGACCAACACAGTCAGTTTTACTCTGCCCCAATGAGACCCAAATTCTCAAAAAGGGCCTACCATGGGCACCTGCTCCAGCTGGCTGGAGGTGAGGTAATTAGCTGAGTCACCAATTTCCAGACTGAGATTCTACCATTTAGTGCCAACTCATTGCCAAGCAGAATATCCAATGTGTAGGCAGCACCAGAGTAAGTCTGGGCAGCAATAAAGCATGACCACTGGCCAGCAGGGCAGGAGCTAGAAGCAAAGGGGAGAATGGAACAGAGGCAAACACCTTAGCTAGGTCTCCAACACTCACGATGCTAACCCAGTGGAGTGGTGCCCACAGGCCATACAAAAACAGGCCACTGGGCAGGCCTTATTTTGCTGACCCTTGCTATAAAGTAAACAAGGAAGGTAGTAGTAGGAAATGAGGTTACTTGCTCTGCAAATGGGTGAGGAAAAGAATAGCTAAACTGAATGCACTAAAATTTTCATACCCATTTTCTTCACCCCAAATCTTTTGAGGTCAATTCACAAAACCTGAGTTGTATGGGGGGGAACAGTGTATTTATATCCTATATTTGAATGATTAGAAGCTATGTGATGAAATCCTCAAAGTAAAATGGCTTAGGACAGATTATAGAAGTTGAGATAGGAAGGCAGTCACTGAAAATCAACAATGTCTGATCAATATGGAGCAAATCCCAACAAAATGAGAGATCAAGTAATACTTTACAAAAGAAAGCAGTCATTGCTAACTGCAGTTACAACAAGCAAAATGCTGTTCCAGGAGAACCAACTACGATAAGCTACTCCTTCAATATAATTCCACAGGGAATTATCCCTCACAGTTCAGCCTAGATCTCAAGTATCAAAGTTCTCTAGGTAGGGAACCCACAGAAAAAAGAGCATCTACCACACCCTTCTCTTTAACAAAGTAGGCTTTACCACAGCAGCAGATTCCAGCCTATGCTGTATCTCTAACAAGGTAGACCTAGGCTGCAAATTTTGTACAAATAGGCACAGCAAAAAGCCAGTATGCTAAGCCAGAGAGAAAACTAGCACATTGTGGAAAAATTGGTGTCTTTATTATAGATTCCATTTTAGAAATAAGTGAATTTTTTTAACCAACACTATAAAATCCCAAATATATCTAAAAGGTATGAAGTTACAGACTTTCAAATCAGACAGCCTTGAGTTTGAATCCCAACTCTGAGCTATGTGATCATGAGTTATTCAATCTGAACCTTTCCTAAAGTAAGAGTAATAATACCTCCTTTAAGAGTGAGGAATAAATGATACTGTGTATCAAATGCTTAAAATAGTGCCTGCACACCCAGTAATACATGTAAGACAAACGGTAGTTATAGATTATTATTTTGCAACTATGTAGAAGTGCTTATATATGTTCTCCAGTATTTTATAAAACTCAACCACTTTAGCACAAATATATAATAGCTCAATTTTTAAATCTCATGGGGAAAAAAGACTAGGAAATAAATACATTTCTTTGAAAATATCACAAATAGGTACAGGACAAATTCTAATTAGAAATTCTAGTTTAAAAAAAAAAAAAAAAAGCCCAGGTATGGTGGCTCACACCTGTAATCCCAGTATTTGGGAGGCCAAGGCAGGAGGATTGCTTGAGTTAAGGAGTTCAAGACCTGGCTGGGGAACATAGCAAGACCTCCTCTCTCCTAAAAATTTAAAAATTAGCCAGGTGTGGTGGTACACACCCACTTGGAAGGCTGAAGTAGGACAGCTTGAGCCCAGGAGATCGAGGCTGCCATGGGCTATCATGGTGTCCCTGTACTTTTGAGCCTGGGCAACTCAGCAAGGCCCTATCTCAAAAAAAAAAAAAAAAAAGTTAAAATGTTTAAATAAAGATTAAATTCTGTATTTAATTTTAAAAAAGGTTTCCTTTTTTTAATTTAAGGGGAAAGTATGGGGATCAAGAACAACCAATCCACATGGCCAAAATAATACTGTAATGCTAATTCACACAACGCTATTCAGTTCCAATCTGTATTTAGGGATTCGCAACTCCAGACCATCAACTAGAGGAAGAAACAAGAGAATCAGAAGAGCTGGGCCAGAGACACTGGCTGGAATTCACAGAGTCTTTGTGACCTTTATTTTCACACTTCTTTCTTCATCCAATTTAACACGTGAAAAATCATTAATCAAGAACTACTGCAGCAGAGTATGGTAAAAAGTAACCAGCTGGGGAATCAGGAGGTCAGGACCTTAGTCCAGTTCTGCCATAAAGATAGCTGTGTGGACTTAAACCTCCTATATAAAACACCTCAGAAGATTATTCTTACAGATACATAGAATGATGATAGTCCTAAGTTTTCTTATTTACTAAACACCAGAAAAGTCAAAACACAGAAAAACAAATCAGATTTAAAATCTTCCCTTATGTTTCATCTATGCAGAATAAAATTACTGAGCCGAAAAGGTAAGGCAGTAATTCCTTGAGACCAGGGACCAAGTATATCTTTAAATCCTCCACATTGTCTCCTATAGTAAGGTTCACGTAGACTCTCCATTAGTATTTGGTTAACGAATTGTAGCAATATCTCACTATTGAGATAGCCAGGTGGAAGGGGGTCCCTGGGGAAACTCCAGCCAGCCTGTTCACTAAGGTGAGGCCTTGGAAGTTCCACAGGGAAGAGCCTAGCCTATCCTCTTCCTGTGTGGAACCTGAGATTCAAGCTGACAGGTGCGATGCACTCTAGCTGGAACTCTGGCTTTGCCAGAGTTCATGGTCGTGGGACAAGGAAAAGTCCTGCAACAATATCTTCACCACCAAACCAACAATCAGAATGCAAACAACCGCTATGAAGTAAAAAAGAATATTTTCTTTCCTGATCTATAAAATAAAACATTATAATTTCAGAAAATATTTCAGAAATGACAGGACAATTCCATCAACTTCATTTTACAAATGAAAAAGACAGTAGGATGTACCCCATACAGACTGAGAAAATAATACAGTCCTAAAATATATTAGAAAAACCAAAAAGATGGAAAACTAATGAATCCATACAAAGAGATAGAACAAAGAAAAAATTTAAAAAAAAAAAATAACCAAAAAATAAAAATAAAAAAAGAATGACAAGGGCAGAAAACCAACCGAAAAGGCTTGGTTTTAAACAAAAAAAGGTGGCTCCAAACCTTTGGCAAATCTGAGGAAGGAAAATCACATATAACACATGCACAACATTAGGAATAAGGAAAAAAAAATCTTTACTACAAATTATGAGGAGATGACAACATTTTGAGAGGACTTTTATATGACAAAATATAGCATAAACACAGTTGGGAGACAAGAAACAGATTGGAAGATTTTTGCAACACACATAATAAAAAAAGATAAATATCCAGAAAATGCTACAACTCCTATAAATCAGTAAAGAAAAAAAAACTCAATAAAAAATGGGCAAAAGAAAAGAACAAGCAATCACAGAAAAAGAAACAAAGTGGCCAGTAAACATAAACTGTTCAACCTCAGCAAAATTAGAGGAATGCAAACTAAAGGTACTATTTCTCACCAATCAATTTAGCAAAAAGCAATAAATTAAATTATTAATCCGAGAGTATTAGCAAGGATATGGAGGAATAAGAAACCCCCATACACCTGCTGATGAGAATGTAGATTGTTATACGCACTGCGGAGAGTTGAAAATGCAAACACCTTCCTCTTACAGTTAAACAAAGAAATCTGAATAAACACCCTTCTTTGCTCCCCACCAAACCCCACTGAAACAAGAATTCAAAAATGTAAAAGATGTACATGAACATGGACAAAAAGAATGAGAAGGGCACAGAGCATATAAGAGGTTTCAACAGAATTTACTAAAAGGTGAAGTGAATGAATGAATGAATGAATGAATGAATGAATGAAAAAGAGAAATCTAAAATCTAACTGGCTAAGAGGGAAGGGAGACAAAGGAGAAGCCAAATCATGCTAGAGAAGCCAGAAAAGGATCTGAATTAAGAAACATGAGGTTCCTCTCAAGGTAGTTCAATGTAAGCACGAGGTGTGGTTGAAAATCCTTCAAAAAAACCTTCAAGCTCCCAGATCCTCTACTATGAGGGTAGGTTCACTCTCAGAAAAAGGTCAGACATAGCAAATACAACTAAGGTGGAGATCAAGCACTGCTAAGTGGGGTAGGGTATGCTAATTGACTACATCATTATCGGTTCTATCCTCTTCCTTATTAACAAAACTCTGTATCTTTACCTGAATATATAGCTGCTCATAATGGAAATTCCTTTTCCTAGCATCCTATGAGAAGTGGACACACATAATGGCCAGTAACATATAGGCAGGGGGTTGTGGAATAGTTGCCAGGAAACACCCTAAAGGTCGAGCCCTGTGCCTTTCTCCCTTTCTCCATCCTACCACCTGGAACTTGAATATGATTACAACCTGGACCTGAGAACAATATTCTAGGTTTTATACAGCACAAAGCTGAAAGGAATCTGAACCTCAATGAACTTCACAGAACCACTATATAAGACCTGGGCTACCAGAACTACCTGCCAGCCAACTTTTTACAAAAGAATAAAACCTTGGCTGGGCGCCAAGGCTGATGCCTATAATCCCAGCACTTTGGGAGGCCAAGGTGGGTGGATAACCTGAGGTCAAGAGTTTGAGACCAGCCTGACTAACATGCAGAGACCCCTTCTCTACAAAAAATACAAAATTAGCTGGGTGTGGTGGTGCATGCCTGAAATCCCAGCTACTCGGGAGGCTGAAGCAAGAGAATCGCTTGAACCCAGGAGGCGGAGGTTGTGATGAGCCAAGATCACAGCACTGCACCCAGCCTGGGCAACAAGAGCAAAACTCCATCACAAGGAAAAAAAAAAAACAAAAAAAAAAGAAAGAAAGAAAACCTTAACTCAGATAATTTGGAAAATACCACACAGAAATGAACCTAATCCTAATGGAGGTGTCACTAAAAACAGATGTACCTGATAGAAAGACTGCATACATGATTGTTAAGATTCCCAACCTCCATTCCCCAGGATAAAATTTAGAAAGCTGATAAGCAGACTTTTTCATGGAAGGACACTAGAAGCTTTCTCTCTAAAGAAATCGATCACCATAAAAGAAATGACACAATGCTGGTAGCTGGTATATCTGAAGTTTCAAAAAAAATAAAAAACCAGCAGGGTTCCCATTTGATCACCCTAGTTCACCATTTACCAAGGTCTAATCAATTTTTAGTAAAAGCCACTTTATGAAGGAAGAAGTATCATACAAAAAGGTTTTTTTGTTGTTGTTTTCTGTTTTGTTTTGAGACAGGGTCTCAGTATGTTGTTCAGGCTGGTCTCTAACTCCTGGGCTCTAGTGATCCCTCCGCCTCAGCTGGAATTATGAGTGCATGCTACCACACCCAGAACAAATGAGTTTTTAAGTAATCATTCTCATTATTATAATATGCATAAATATATACTTTAGAAATTTTAACAGAACACCTACAAGTTAGCAGTAAGAAGCCAAGTCTATCAGTAGAGCTATATATGGAGCTGCATATCAGGACTTACTAAGATAGCTTCAATTCTTTAGGAATTAGTTTAAACCCTCTTTTTCAAAGTTCATTAGTTTAAAAATTCATTAAATTAAAAAATTAATGTTAAGTTTACACAATTATCCAAACATAATCATTAAAAATAAGATATTCTGCCAGACTTGAATGAACATCACACAACTGACTCACATCTAATTTTATGGCATATATACCTAAGGAACTTTTGTACCTACGTTCATTATAAAATTTAGTAGTATCTCCAAGCTTAACCTAACCCCTCCAGAAGACCGAAAAGTAAAAATACTTAGTATTTGTTGAATGAATGTGGCAGAAGGAGAATATACAGAGGTGACTAAAAAAACATGGTTAGTTTCAAAGAGACTGTATCTACAACAGGTCCACTTATCTATTAGGAACAGCTGACACATTTAAGTCTGGTAAAAATAAAGGTATGAACAAATGAATGAAGTTTTAAAGTTCACAGGACAGCCTCATCCAAACCATCATCCACCATCCTTCCATGTCTGTTAGTTTTTAAACCCATGCACCAAATGCCTCTGAAGATCCCAAATTTGAGGACTGGAATCAAATTTGATCTATTCAACAAGATTTTTATCATAGAGTTCATTATACAACTATGTTTTCTTAATATTACTAATGGAAAATCCTCACTGAATGCTATTCATGCCTACATAATAATTACTTTGAAACTTTATGTTAATTCTAAAGAATGGCTAAGTGTTCCCAGGTTAACTTAAAAAAAAAAAATGCTTATACTATCAGACTAATGATCCTTGCGGCCCAACAGTCCTACCTCTAAAATTTGACACCAAGGGGTCATTATTTCTCTGGGTCATCTATTCAATATCCCTTCCTTTGGAGAACCAACCCTTCCCCAGTCTGGACTTATCTTGTTTTGATCCATAGGGTAAGGAGAAATTAAACCGGCTGGATGACTCAGACAGGGGCAATTAAATTAGTCCATTTCCCACCATCATATACTGGTGCAAACAAATATGATGGCCCAAAGGCCCAGAGGCCTCCCATGGACTTCCACCAGAATTAAGGAGAAAAGTACTCTCTTCTCTAAGATACTGAGTATTGTGGACTTTCGTAAGCACACTACACCCATCCCTGTCAATACATGACGCTTTCGAGGGAAGCATCATGTAGGCAAGACGATCTCCAGTGATACCTAAAGCTAGGGAAGGAATATCCCTAGACTTGTCAGTTAGCAGAATAAGTCCTTTCTTAGCTCAAGCTAGGTTTAGCCTGGGTTTCTGCTCCTTGGGTCGGAATACAATTGTGTTTCTCCTGTGAACCAAGTAGAGTATATTATACAAAGAAAACGAGATCATTAACAAGGTAGGCAAAAGAAATTAACTCTAAAGTCCTATAATAATGTTCTTATCATAACTATTAAGTATCATGAAAGGAGCCCTCATTAAATACAGCGTGAGCTAAATAAGCATTTGCTAAAATAACACATTTACTCCACTATGTATATACCTGTTGGTGAACAAACTGCTTTTAAACAACCTACCTTGAACGGTTCTATTATGTAACTAGAGTTTTATTTCAAATAGTTGTAGCTCCTAACTTTCTGTCATTTGATAATTTTGAACTGAGGAAGATGGTCCATTTCATGTGGACAATGTAATGAGTTGATCAGACATGTGGTCCAGTGTCCCAATTCCCCCACTTCCTTCAAGCAACTACTATTATGAAATCTAAATTTGGTCCAAGAAAGACAGTGACGGAAAAATGAGGGAAAAGGGGGAAGCTTCAGTTAGAGACTCAAAAAAGTAAAAACTAGTTATAAGTAAATGTGGCGAGAGATCCGTACATGGCAGACTGGTGCACCCAGGCATCTGATCCACCGAGCCCTGGCAGACCCAGGGCTGGGCAGGCTGGCAGGCAGGACGAGCGGGCAGTCACAGCGGGCCTGAAGGGCTGGCCCTGCTCACCAGCAAGGAATGCTGACCACACCTACGCGCCCGGTCAGGCCGGGGCGGGGCGGCTCGGCCCAGGTTACAGGACTGAGGGAAGAGGGGAGACAGGAAGAGGGGCGGCGAGGGACGGCTGGCAGGTCTACCCACCCCCGGCCCCGCGCCCACCTCAGGAGCGTCTCAAGCGAGCCTTCGTGCTTGTCCAGCGGGCGACCGACTGCGGCGCGGCGCAGCTTGCTGAGCTCCTCCGCCGCGCGGCAGTACTGGGCCTGCTCTTCCCCGCCGCTCGGGTAAGTCTGCTGGATGAACTTCACCAGCGGCTTGGCCAGGTCCACCTCTGAGGTCTTTTTCAGCTGCACCGAGATGAATGTCGCCATGATCACCGCCTCTGCCGCCGTTCGGGCCAAACCGACCTCGGACAGCTACGAAGGCCGAGGAGAGAGAGGTACCGGGTTGGCGGACTGGCGGACTGGCGGACTGACGGGCTGACGGACGTGAGCTCCGCCTGCGTTCCTGGTCCGGCCACTTCCGGGAGCGCCAGCGCAGGCGCACTGGGCGCGGGGGTCCTTCGGCCGCCCGCGGTCACGTGAAGGTGTCGCAGCGGCGACGCCTTCCAGGATCCAGTTTAACCTGTACTGTGCTGTAAAATACTGACTTTCCCCGCATCTAGAATTCTTCCCTTCCTCCTTCCTGCTGCTGTAGTGTACTGAGCACTTTGACGTAAGAGTATTCCTCCACTCGAACAACTTCCTGGAGAGGTACTTCTGTCGCTGCCACCTGCGAGAGTTTGAGGCTGCCTCCCAGAGACGCGGCCCCAGGGTTATTGTGACCAACGAAGTTTCTTCAACTTCTGTTGATGGGCTGCTGTGCACAGGTACGGAGTGCACAGGGAACCTAGTAGGCAAGATCCCTGCCATCGTGCATCTTACTGTCAGGTTGGCACAGACCTTAAGGTAAACTGAAAAAGTATCAGGAAAAAAACAGGGTGCTTGGGATTTAGGACGTTAAGATCGCTTGAAGGACCCTAATTTAAATAAGATAAAGTAGGCTTTCTTCGACTAGGTGAACTGAAAACGAACCTGTATCTGTTGTTGCTGTTTTGTAGAAAGAACAAAATTTTAAATACATTTAAAACAACATCTGTAATTTCAGAAGATGCTTGATATCAGAAGAGGAGAAGAATGGAGAGGGGTGGAGTGGCAAAGGAGAGCCTCCAAACCAAAAGCCTGCAGAGGCCCTGGGAGGCAAGCACTTACCATGTTCCGGGACTGGAAACGAAGCATGTGACAAGACCTTTAAAAACAGAATGGGAGGCGGGGCGCGGTGGCTCAAGCCTGTAATCCCAGCACTTTGGGAGGCCGAGGCGGGTGGATCACGAGGTCAAGAGATCGAGACCATCCTGGTCAGCATGGTGAAACCCCGTCTCTACTAAAAATACAAAACATTAGCTGGGCATGGTGGCGCGTGCCTGTAATCCCAGCTACTCAGGAAGCTGAGGCAGGAGAATTGCCTGAACCCAGGAGGCGGAGGTTGCGGTGAGCCGAGATCGCGCCATTGCACTCCAGCCTGGGTAACAAGAGCGAAACTCCGTCCCCAAAAAAAAAAAAAAAAAAAAAGGAATGGGATGAAATAAAGTTGGAGGAGTAAGCAGGCATCAAATCGTTCAGAAACTTGTAGTCCAAATTGAAGAATTTGTTTAGTATTGTATAATAAATGCAGAGGAAGTATGAGACTTAAGCAATATATATTTAAAATTTACATTTTTTAAAGGCCACTTTGTAGTTCAGTTGGATAGTTTGTCTTTTGATGGGATGTGGTATGTTGTGGTATACAGTATCATCATGGTATAGTCAGGCAAAAATATTTAACTTGAATCTATCAAGCTTTTGCATATAACACAGCTTATGAAAACAACTGATAGGCCGGGCACGGTGGCTCACTCCTATAATCCCAGCACTGTGGGAGTCCGAGGCCGGTGGATCACGAGGTCAGGAGTTCAAGACCAGCCTGGCCAATATGGTGAAACCCCGTCTCTACTAAAAATACAAAACAGCCTGGCGTGGTGGTGCACGCCTGTAATTCCAGCTACTTGGGAGGCTGAGGCAGAAGAATCCCTTGAACCTGGGAGGCAGAGGTTGCAGTGAGCCGAGATTGCCCCACTGCACTCCAGCCTGGGCAAAAGAGCACGACTCCGACTGATAGGTGAACAAATTTAGTGATGCCAGAGGAGGTAACTAGACAGATCCAGAAGGTGAAACTTTCTGCAGGATAAGTGGCCCACCTCTTCAACAATTTGTCATGAAAAAGCAACTGCTTTATGAAAAGAAATTTAAGGGACATAACAGTTTGAATTGGATCCCGGTTTGAACAGACTATAAAATGCATTTTCAGGACCATTAAGGAAATATGAATGTAGATGGACTGAATATTGGATAAAATAGGACTGTATTACCGTGGAAAAAATCATTAACTGAAAAGAGCAAGTCACAAAATGGTATGTATGTTACAACATCTCATTTTGGTTTAAAAATGCACATATATATATTTACATACAACGAAAAAAGATTTAGTGGGCTTATACCCTAAGATGTTAGGAGTGGTAAACTTTGGAAGTGGAAATGTGTATTTTTTCTTTAGGTTTGCCTATATTTTTTATTGTAACTTTTGCAGTACATAGACCACTTTCATTTTAGTAAAAGCTTATTTTACCACAATTTTTTTTTGAGACAGAGTCTCACTCTGTCACCTAAGCTGGAGTGCAGTGGTGCAATCTTGGCTCACTGCGACCTCCGCATACCAGGTTCAAGGGATTCTTCTGCCTCAGTCTCCTGAGTAGCTGGGACTACCAGCAAGAGCCACCATGCCTGCCTAGTTTTTGTATTTTTAATAGAGACAGGCTTTCGTGTTGTTGGCCAGGCTGGTCTCTAACTCCTGGCCTCAAGTGATCCACCCACTTCGGCCTCCCAAAGTGCTGGGATTACAGGTGTGAGCTACTGCACCAACCTATTTTACCACAATTTATTTTTTTTTAATTGTTTATTTTAATTAAGCTATTCTGCATTAAAATAAGTAGCCACCCTTGGCTGATGCATAAAGAAAGCATTAGAGAAAGGAACGAATGGAAGCAAGGAGGCAAATCATGAGACCATTTCTGAAATCAAGGCAAAAGATCATGAAAACTAACATTAGCAAGAGTGAACGAAACTGATAATATCTTTGAGTTTAAAATTGAAGAATTTACCAATGAACTGCATAGAAAAGTAAAGGGATGGTCAAGGATAGATGCTGGTTTTGGGGACTGAATATCTGAGTCATTGGTAGAATCATTACCAATCGATAACCCATGGAAGATGGTCGGGGGTGGGTGGTGTCTTGCAAGTTGGTTGACAGGACTGACCCATTGGGAAGATAATGAAGAAGCAAAATATATGAAAAGAGGAGAAAGGGTAACTAGAGGAAGGAAGATACAAACAGAGTGATTAATCATCAGAAAGATGAGGGACATGACATTTGTTGAGGCAGATGGCAGGCGGGGAGGGGGAGGAAGTTAACAAAGATGTGGTTAATTTTGTGGCATTGATCAAAGGAAGATTAAGGTGATACTATCTGATGACTTAGAATGAAAACCAATCTCCCTACTGCAATGCGATGATCTTTCTCTTCAACTTCGTATTTTGCCTCTTGGTTTCTCATTTGTTACTGCTGAGTCACATTGGCCTTTTTAGTTTCTCAAACTCACTGAGATCTTTCTTGCCTCATTTGATCTAGAATGTTTTCTCCCTTTCTCTATACCTCAGTTGAAAGGTCTCCTCTCCTCATCATCATACTATATAAAGTAGATTCCCTCCCTTGTTAACCTCTAGCTCAGCCATTATTTCCTTCATAACACTTATCCTAATTCACAAGTATTTTGTTTGTTGATTTAATTTTTATCTGGCTTCCTCAGAAGAATGTAAGCTCCATGAAGGCAAAAATTGTGTGTTTTTTATACTAATATGTCTCTAGCACTTGGTAAAGCAGGCACTCAATAAATATTGTTAAATAAGTTTCACCTCTTGTTAAATATATATATGCATATATATATGTATAATATTTATATACTCTACTTTCAAAATAACATACTTTCCCCAACAACAAGCTCCCCAACTAATTAGGCAATAGGCCAGTGACCAAAGAATGACGGTATGTTAGTCAAGATTGGCCAGCTCATGCTCTGACAATAAACAATTTCAGAATCTCAGTGCCTTAATAAACATGTGTTATTTGCTCACATGAAGTCTAATATGTAACAGGCTGAGAGTTGTCCTCCAACCAGTGTCTGAGCAATCCAGACTACTTTGATCTTACAGCTCTGCCATCCCAACATGAGATTCCACTTTCACTACGGAAGAGGGAATCACTACCTCAGCCCTCCCACTTCCACTTGCATTTCACTAGCTAGAACCTTTCACATGGCTCCACCAAACTGCAATGGGACTGAAAAGGAAGAATCAGATATTAGGGAGCATTAATAATGCCTTCCAAGAGTGTGTTTCACTGCTTCTAAACTTGCTTATGATGATGTTAGTTTTTCAACTATGTAATGAAATGCCATATGTTCTTATTGTGTATTCTCAGCATAACAAGTATATTCTGGGAATATTAAGTCAATGGATTTTCCTTCTTGAAAATTCCTAGTTCTGGGCCCATCATTAAGCCCACTGATTGAACCAACAGAAATAGTTGCCTCTTCGGATAGACAGAATCCTGCTGAAGGCAGCTTTGAGTTTCAAAATAGTGTATTTCAAGTCCACATTGAGAAAATAGCCTGAAAGTATGCACATGGACATACAGTAAAAATAAGAATGTATTTAATGAAGAGTATATAATAATGTGACAAAATTGAAATCAAATATAGCATCATATAATACACGTATTTGGGTTTAAATCAACCATTGAAAGAAAAAGACTTTTAAAATGACTCACAAAAGAAAACCCAATGTGATAGATTATAAAATTGGCCATAAATTTTTCCTCTCCCTTTATCATGATTTTGCAATGTGACATTGCAGATCTTCCTATCAGGATGTAGACTCCTTTTCTCCACCTTTAAGTCTGGGTCATTCACGTGAGCTGCTTTGGCCAATGGAGCATTAGCAGTTGTGATGCAAGCAGACACTTCAGTCATCAGGGTTTGTCCTCTCTTACTGCACTTACAGCCCTGTGACCTCCATGTTTGCCATCTTGCCTGCTGAATTATGAGAGATGTGATAGAGTCACTCTCCTAGCCCTAGCCAACAGTTGTCAGACATAGGAACAAGTCTATCTTAGATCATCCAACCACCAGGCAACACCCTAAATGACCTCAGACACGTAAGCAGGCACCTCAGAGATCAGCTGAGCCAACCTAGACCAGAAATTTTAAGCCAATGTACAGAATTATGAGCTAAATAAATGGCTGGTTTTTAAGCCACTAATTTTTGGTATGGTTTGTTATGCAACAGAAGTGAGCTATCATTATGGTAGATACAAGCAAAATACCTAAAACAAAATGATTCAGAAAGGCTAAATAGAAAGGAATAAACAGACATACCAAGTGCTGTGGACTGAATGTGTACCCTCAACATTCATTTCTTGAATCTCAGTTCCAAATGTGATGGTATTTGGAGGTGAGACCTTTGGAAGGTAATTAGGTTGTAAGTGCAGAGCCCTCATGAATAGGAATAGTGCCCTTTTAAGAAGAGACACAACAGAGCTTACTTCCTGTGTCACTCTGCCACATGAAGATAAAGTAAAAAGGTATCTGTCTGCAAAGCAATTAGAGGGCCCTCACCAAAACCTAGTCATGTTGGCGCCCTGCTCTTAGACTTCACATCCTCCATAACTGTAAGAAATAAATGTTGTTGAAGCCAAACAGTCTCTAACAACCTGGACTCACTAAAACACCAGACAAATGGAAACAGTAAGAATGCAGGCTTGTTCTTTTGATATCAGACAATTTGGACCAAAATGGCTTAAATGTGAACATCATGCTAAAGGTTAAAATTATCCAGAAAAAAAAATGTAGCTAAAGGCCCAGTAAAGATAAAAGTTTGAAATTTGAAACTTTTGCGTCAAATAACCCAAAATAATCTGTGTACCAAACAACACAGCAACCGCCATCATAACAAAGAAACTACAGGATTACATTTCCAAGTAATAATTTCTCATCTTTGGCCAACTCTATGAGTAGCTAAGGGAATTTTAAAAAATATTACTCAGGGATGATCCAAAGAAGATACATTTGGAAGCAAGATAGGTGGCTTAAGTCTGCGTTGAACAATAATTTGTCATACCTCATTATAAGAGATGTAGCCACGGCCAGGCACAGTGGCTCACGCCTATAATCCAGCACTTTGGGAGGCCAAGGCAAGCGGATCACTTGAGGTCAGGAGTTTGAAACCAGCCTGGCCAACATGGTGAAACCCCATCTCTACTAAAAATACAAAAAAATTAGCCAAGCGTGGTGGCAAGTGCCTGTAATACCAGCTACTCAGGAGGCTGGGGCGGCAGGATCGCTTGAACCCAGGAGGCAGAGGTTGCAGTGAGCCGAGATCATGCCACTGCACTACTGCCTGGGTGAGACTGGGTCTCAGAAAATACAAAAGAGATATGGCCTTGTAAAATTATAGGACAGATAGGAAAGTATATGTCTTCTACCTTGTGGTTAGGCTATACTCTATAAAAATTAATATTTGTCCGTGGGAGATGGTGATTCAACAGTCCCCTGCAGGACAGTCAGGAGAACAAAGAAGTTCATTGATAACTCACAAGAAGAGTTATCTGTCCTGTACTTTTTGGTGAAACCTGGATAGTCAAAGTTCCCCACGTTCCCCATCCTAACTTGGAATATGAGTGGATTCCTCTGTCTTTACCGAGCACACTCTACCCCAGAGTATTAGTTTAGCTTAGTTGTTATCAAATGGGTAATTCTGCTCTCCAGTGGACATTTTTGATTGTCACAACTTGGCAGGAGAAGATGCTACTAGCCTGTAGTGGATAGAGGCTAGGGATGCTTCTAAACACTCTACAATGTACAGGACAATCTCTCATAACACAAATATTACCCAGCCCCAAATGTCGCTAGTACTAAGGGCAAAATTCACTTGAAAAGCATATTGCTCAGACCAGGCTTCAAATTTTGAGAAATATACTGCTAGGGTATAGTCTGATCTATTTGCAAGGGATGAGTTCTTCCAAAGAATGAACGAAGTCTTGCTTTGAGTGGTGAGAAGAAGGAAGCATTGTTGCAGAGATATTGGTGCCTAAGAATAGAGGAGAAAAATAAGGAAGTGGACTACACCAATAAGGGTTGAACTTCTGGAGGAATTTTCCATTAAACTAAAGAGAAGGTCATTGCCATTTTCTTTGTTGACCCATCCCTCATTAAAGGCAGAATGAAGGAACAAGACAGCAAAGAATGTGACTGGCCCCATGGAAAGGAAGCTGAATCCTATCCTGGGGACTCTGTCTAGATGTTCCAGGTGGTAACCAACAGCAACATGATAGAGCGGTTTATGCAGACTTCACACATGTGAGGAGCAAGCTTGGAAGTTCAAGGAGTTTGATGTAAGCTGCTCTGTCTAGTAGGTGTTGTGGTTCTCCCACCTCCCATATACTTTCATCCATTCACCCCTCTCTGAGTTAGTATCCTGATCTCACCTGGGCGTCCTCACCTCTTTCTCTTTGTTCTTTGTCTTAAGCCTTAAGGGATAAGGATGTGACCTCAGGCTTTAGATCATTACCGTAATCCTGTCCTCAAGCCCCAGTAGTACAGAAAAAAAAAAAAATGACCCAATTTTGACTATAGAGATATAAAAAGAGGTTTCCCAGAGATAACAGAGAAGGATGCTTCTTTGCTTTTTTGAGAGAATTTCTGAAGGTGACCTCTCCCTAGATGTGGCTGAAAAAAAACGTATATTTGTGTATTAGGGTTCTTGCACACAATAGGAGTGAACTGTAGATAGTTTAAGCAGAATGCAAATTGATTGAAGGATATCAGGGAATTCACAGACTCTATGGAAATGCCAAAGAATCCAGCTTTCCCAGAGAGAGCCACACAACAATATGTACTATTGCGGAACTGCTCCAGAGAAAACACCAGTTGCCCTCACTGAGCACAAATACCCCACTGGCAAAGGGTGCTGGGCCCTAGGGACTTTCACCTGAACCTCTGCAACTGCTGCTTCTGGAGATAATACTGCCACTCTTGCCAGGAGGGTTTCTGCATGGTGCTTATGTCTTCATGTCACCAGATTTCACAGAGCTGCAAGGGAGACTGGGAAACAGAATTTCTGAATTTCACATTGAGGAAATAAGGACTTATAAAATGGAAAACTCTCCATAGGAAAGGTTTTCAAAGGTGCCTTGCGGCCATAAATAAAGCATATGTCCACTATACCTTGGGAGTTGTTGTCAACCATCTTGTAACCTTGATAGGGAATTAGCCTGATGTGCCAGAAGTCAGAAAACAGAGTTAGTAAGAAACTGGGTGGATGATAATATCTCTGGGATGCTGAATCAAACCCCAGATGAAATCCAATTTATTTCTGGGATCTCAGTCCATTACCTAATAAATCCCCCCCATTGTTTAAACATGTTTGAATTGAGGGTTTTTTGTTTTGTTCTTTACAAATGACTGCATCCTAATTGATACAGTGTACAAACAAAAAATCATTAGAAAACACTCCTAAATTCTGAATGATGGCATTACTGGATTATAAAGTATGTGCATTTTAAATCTGGATATATACTATACTAGATTACCTTCCAAATTTTTGCACAATTTGTTATTTCTACTAACAATTTTTGATAGTTTTCTCATACCCTCGCTAACACTAAATTCTATCCTACTTTCTAATATTTATTAACCTGTTAGATGAAAAGTAGTACATCATTGTACTTTTTATGTTTAATGAATGGATTATGAGTGAAATCAAAACTCTTTTAAGTGTTATCAGTATTTCTGTTAGCTGCCTTTTTGGGACCTTTTTCTATTGGATTACTCATCATTATCTTTATTGACTAATAAATACTCTTTACTTAAGAAAATCATCCTTTTGTCATATATCTTGCATTGCCATTTTGTAATGTGCCTTTTGGAGTGTGTGTGTATGTTTAACATTCAAACTGACTAGATGTACACAGTGCATGATGTTTCTCCTGTGTTTTTGCTCTTCCATGTTAAGTTCAGGAACAGAGTCCAAAGGATCAATCCTGCTTATAACTGACTTTGAGAAAGATTGAAAACTTCTCCAGTCCACACAGACACCAGCCTCTGCTACCTCTGCCCCACAAGGTGTCACTGTTGAGACACAGAATACCTGCTATATCAAGACCTTTCACAAGATGGAGCTATTAAAATTTAAATGCTCTGACAATTTGTGGTTCCAAAGTTAAAAACCTTTGTGGCTCTTTTTCCTAGGACACACCTGTGATGCTAGAGTAAAATTTGTAGGAGCTCAGCTAGAAACTTGACGTTGCAGCCAGTAATGTTAAGCCCAGGTAAGCAGTCCAGGCTCCCCTCTCCATGGTAAATTTCTCCTGTCTTTTGCTGCCATGTCAAGTCCAGGCCACTTCAGTCCAGAGATGATATAGTAAATTAACCTTCCTAAAGGAAGTGGTCACAGTCTCAGTAACTGCCTTCCCAGAAGATTAGTCTTTGGGAAAATTTGCTGATTTTCTCCCAGCAGCCTTCAAACTTTTTATACCAAAGGAAATGATGAAAAGAGCTTCATTGTCAATTCTCAAATGTCCAGCTGCAACCTTCCCTGTGTTTCCTTACATCTAGTTAATTAAAATGATCCTTCAACGTGCCTCCCAGAACAAAGGGCTATTGGGGGATCTCCAGTAACAGTTGCTTTATTTATTTGAGGCGGTTCAGTCCAGTGAATAAGAATGTCTGGAATCCTGACTTCCAGAGTTTAAATTGAAACTATAATATTTATCAACTGTGTCACTCTAAGCCATTCACTCAACATCTCCAAGCCTCAGTCTTCACATCTAAAGATGTTAAAGAATACTACCTACCCCCAAGGGCTATTGTGGGAATTAAATAAAATACACTAAATACCTGACAGGTTACCTAGAACACAGTAAGTACTCAGTGTTAGCTACTGTTGCTCTTTTTCTTTTAAATTTTATCACTATCATTACTGAAAGCCCCTCTTTCTTTTTTCTTCTTCTTCTTAATAGAAAAGAAGTCTTTCTTTTTGCCCAGGCTGGTCTTGAGCTCCTGGACTCAAGTGAGCCTCCTGCCTCAGCCTGCCAAAGTAATGGAATTACAGGTATGAGCCACCGTGTCTAGCCAAAAGCCCCTCTTTTTATCTCCTCAATGTTTGGAAGTAGAAATAATTTATCTCTAGAAAGAAAACATTCTGTTAACAAATGATGGACGATGGACAGAGTTCAGAGAATTTTGTTTCTCACCAGTTCTCATTTTAGTTCCCCATGAATCAACTTCTTACCAATAATGACCACTTTTTATATGATAAATTTAATACTATGTCTTGCTGTTTAAAAAACTTTAAATGAAATTAACACATTTATTTGAATAAAACAATGATTCATGAATTGGAAGCACCAAGATCAAAAGAGGTTATGGGCTCTGCTCTGGAAGCAGCTACCTTTTATAGGCTGAACACAGAAGCAAAGTAAAGAAATTACTTGAATTGCTGCAGTTAAGTGTTTGCCTTATTTGGGTATAGTCTGACGGGAGACTCCTAGTTATATAGCCAATCCACTCAATGGCTGTTTGTGTTTGGTTAGGGCTTTGTTTTTGTTTGTCTATTTAAGTCGGTTATAAGAAATACCTCTAAACTGGGCTTTGGGCTGGGCGAGGTGGCTCATGCTTGTAATCCCAGCACTTTGGAAGGCCGAGGCAGACAGATCACTTGAGGTCAGGAGTTTGAGACCAGCCAGGCCAACATGGTAAAACCCTGTCGCTACCAAAAAAGATAAAAAATTAGCCGGGTGCAGTAGTATGCACTTATAATCCCAGCTACTCGAGAGGCTGAGGCAGGAGAATCACTTGAACTTGGGAGGCAGAGGTTGCAGTGAGCTGAGATCATGCCACTGCACTCCAGCCTGGGTGACAAAGCCAGACTCCATCTCAAAAAAATACATAATTAAATTTTAAAAAATAAGGCTTCAGCTTGCTTATGTAAGGGCTCAGGGTGCAGAAACAACCTCAGGCTAGTGGCCTTATTTACTTTAAAACTGCTGAAACATCCCACTGCCATAGGAAATTTAAGCCAGTTTTCTATAGTTGAGTATTTAAGATGTTTCTACTCTTTTTTTTTTTTTTTTTTTTTTTTGAGAGAAACAGGGTCTTACTCTGCACCCAGGGTGGAATGCAGTGGTGCAATCATAGCTCACTGTACCCTCAAACTCCTGAGCTCAGATGATCCTCCTGCTTCAGCCTCCCAAGTAGCTAGTACTACAGGCACACACAACGATGCCCAGCTAATTTTTAAATTCTTTTTAGAGATGGGGTCTCACTATGTTGCCCAGGCTGGTCTTGAACTCCTGGCCTCAAACAACCCTTCTGCCTCAGTCTTCTAAAGCACTGGAGTTACAGATATATCACCCCACCAGACCTGTTTCCACTTTCTTAATGTTGTAAACGACGTGGCCAAAATGGTATTTAACTCTTTATGCACATTCATCATTCATTATTATCTTGGTGGAATAAATTCTAAGTACTGATTTTTTTTTTTTTTTTTTTTTTTTTTTGAGACAGAGTCTCACTTTGTCACCCAGGTGCAATGGTGTAATCATAACTCACTGTAGCCTCAAACTTTTGGGCTCAAATGATCCTCCTGCCTCAGCTTCCCAAGCAGCTAGGACTTATAGGCACATGCCACCATGCCTAGCTCATTGTTTTATTTTTTGTAGAGATGGGGTCTGACTATGTTGCCCAGGCTGGTCTCCAACTCCTGGGCTAAAGTGATCCTCCCACCTCAGCCTCAAAGTGCTGTGATTATAAGGATGAGCCACTGTGCCCGACCTAACGTGGACGTTTTTAAAAGCTTTTTATCTGGTTTACAAAATTTTGCCTCATCTAGAAGAGATGGTTGACTGCATTTCTAACAGCAGTGCATGTAAGTTGCTGAAATCTTAACCAACATTAGCTATTTTGAGGGTTTTATTTAATCTTCACCAATTAAAAAGGTGAAAATTTTTTTCTCACAGTTTTAATTTGCATTTATTTTATTTCTAGTAAGGCTATGGATTTTTAAATGTTTCTCAGCCAATTATTTATACTCTTTTATGCTTTTTTCTTTTGTCTTTCTTTTCAGTTCTAGACCTGCAGATGTACTCTATTGAATTACTGTTGTGAATGTTTCTTTTGGATAATTTATTTTTTCTTGTAAGAGTGCTTTCTATTATAAGAATAACAGCCCTTTATTTTTCATGTTGTAAATATTTTCCCCAATTTGTGCTTGCATTTTCATTATATTTATGGAATTTTAAAGCACCAGGTTTCTGACACATGGAATTTTCTACTCTTATAGACTCATACATTGTGAAATATCAGAACATTAGAGACAAACAGATAATGCTCTAAGTGTCTGAAGAGGGGTAGAAAACAGGCCACGTATAAGGAATGATAATAAAAATGACTCTGGGCTTCTCAGCAACATTTGAAGGAAGAAAACAATGGAAGAGTTCTTCAGTGTAAAAGAAAATGCCCTCCAACCTAGAATCCTATAACCAACCAAACTGGCAATGTGAAGATTGACTGTAGACACTTGCAACATCTGAAGAAAACTAGGCCAGGCACGGTGGCTCATGCCCGTAATCCCAGCACTTTGGGAGGCCAAGGCGGGCAGATCACTTGAGGCCAGAAGTCAAGAGACCAGCTTGGCCAACATGGTGAAACCCCGTCTCTAATAAAAAGACAGAAATTAGCTGAGTATGGTGGTGGGTGCCTGTAGTCCCAGCTACTTGGGAGGCTGAGGCAGAAGAATTGCTTGAACCTACGAGGCAGAGGTTGCAGGGAGCCAAGATCACACCTCTGCACACAGTGAGACTCCATCTCAAAAAAAAAAAAAAATCTGAAAAAAAATTATTATTTGTATTGATTTTCTTTGCTGCTATAACAAATTGCTATAAACTTAGTAGCTTAAAAGAACATAAATCTATTCTCTTACAATTCCGGAGATCAGAATTTCTAAATCAAGATGTTAGCAGGACTGTTTCCCTTCCAGAGGCTCTAGAGGAGAATCCATTCCTTATCTTCCTTCCTGCCAGAGGCTGCCTTCATTCCTTGTCTTGTGGCCCCTTCCTTCATTCATCCGTATTTAAAACCAGGACATCTCTCTCTTCTCTCTGTCTCTCCCTGTCTCTGTCTGTCTGTCTGTCTCTTTCTCTCATACGTACATGCACATGCACACATATATCTCCTACTGTCCTATTAGATGGACTTTTATTACTACATGGGGCCACCCAAATAATCCAGGATAATCTCCCAATTTAGACATTCTTAATGTGATCACATCTTCAAAGTCTCTTTTGCCATTTAAGGAAACAGATTTACAAGTTTTAGAGATTAGAATGTGGACATTATAGGGAACCAATATTCTGTCTACTACATCACACAATCACATTGCCTGTACTAAGATAAGAGAGTAATCTGAGAAAGAAGAAAATACAGAATACAGAAAATAAGAGATTCAACACAGAGAAAAGGAAAAGACTCTCCATGCTGGTGGCAAAGTCATGATATTCAAATGACAACTGCACAGCAGTCCTGATCAGGACAGTGTGATATGAGAGAGAGCCATGTCAACTGCTGTCCTTCCCATGTTTTTGCCTTTGTAACGTACCTTTAACTTGATGGATATGCATCATCAAATAGGGAATAAATCTAAATATAGAAAGACAGATCAAGGACCCAGAGAATCTAACTAGAATCCATATGGCTAGATAACAAGAACAAGAACCAACAGAAATAGGTGATATCAAACACAGCCCTGAAGGACTCCAGATATTGGAATTATTAAACGCCAGTATAAGACAACTATATTTACTATTTTAAAAGACACAAAAATTATGCTTGAAAATTTCAACGGGAAACTGGAAACTATAACAAGCAACATAGCATATTTTAAAAAGAATCAGATTGGATGTGACAATGGAAAGAAACCATAAACCAAGTTTAAGATCATGAATGGGTTTCTAGCAGATAGCAAACTGGAAGATACATTGAAAACACAATCATAAAACACTGCAACACTGCTGGGAATTATATTCACATATGTAACTATGTAAACACTGAATATTGATTTCACCAACTACTGTAATATAACTATGTTAAGAAGATTAAGGATAGAAGACAATGGCATTCTAAGACAGATAAATTATCATCTACTGCAATATGAAGCTGATAGATAGTAGCTAAAGGTGGTATATGCCTATCGTTTACAAATTAGGTAGAGGTGTAAGTGGCAGAAGAGAGAGCTAAAAGCATAAAACAAATTGTCTCTAGGAAGGAGGGAAGAAAATAGGGATGGGGAAGGGAAATGCTGTATTTCATAACCTTTTTGGTACTACTTGACTTTTTTAAATCTGTATGTATTATTTTAATAAAATTTAAATTTAAAAATAAAGATAAAAAAGCCATAGGACAGCTTTGCACAGTGACAGTATCATAGCCAACGAGGTTTATCCAAGGCACAATTATTGCTAATTGAAAACTTTTCCCAATACCCCGCCATGACAACTTAAAATATAGTCAGCATTGGCAATTTTTTACAGTCTCTATGGAGAGTGAATTAAAAAAAAAAAAGCCATAGGACTGGATGAGATCATGAAGTAGACAGATAAATACACACACACACACACACACACACACACACACAC
>NW_022436944.1:53362872-53366171 GCF_009761245.1 Sapajus apella | reverse complement strand
CACCCACCCACCCACCCATATATAAGCCCAGGTCCCTCCAAGGTTTAGAGGTCAGGTAAACAAAGAGGAACCAGCAAAGACAACAGAAGCTGAAACCACAGGAGGAGAACCATAAGAGAATGGTGTCCTGAAGGCCAAGTGGAGAGAATATTTCAAAATGGAGAGAATGATCAATCATGCAAAGTAAATTTGGTATCATTAAGGGTAACCTCCAAGAGCAATTTCGGTGGCATGAAGCCTGATCTAAGTGGGCCCATGAGTATGAGGGTGGAAAGTAAAGATGGCAGGAAAAGCAACTCTGTGGTAAGGAAAGGAGAATGGGAACTGGTGGGCCAAAAGAGGGTTTTGTCTATATAAGTGTAAGCCTGTGTGTATGGTTTCAAATTTTTTAAAAAATGTTGGCCAGGCGTGATGGCTCACACTTGTAATCCCAAAACTTTGGGAGGCCAGGAGGGCAGATCACTTGAGTCCAGGAGTTTGAGACCAGCCTGGACAACATAGGGAAACTTTGTCTTTACAAAAAAAAAAAAAAAAATAGAAAAATCAGCCAAGTGTGGTGGAATGTGCCTATAATTCCAGCTACTCAGGATTGCCTGAAACTGAGGAGGTGGAGGCTGCAGTGAGCTGAGATTGTGCCACTGCACTACAGCCGTTTTTTTTTTTTTTTTTTTTTTTGAGACAGTCTCACTCTGTTGCCCAGGCTGAAGTGTAGTGGTGCAATCTCAGTTCACTACAGCCTCCACCTCCCCAGGTTCAGGTGATCCTCCCACCTCACCCTCCCCAGTAGCTGGGTCTACAGACACATGTCATCATGCCCAGCTAATTTTTGTAGAGAGGGTTTCATCATGTTGACCAAGCTGGTTGAATAAAAATATTTGAATGTTGCTAAGTATGAACTATTATGTTATAGGTCAGAAACATGATTAATATGTATTTATTCCTAAAATAAATTCTACTAAGTCAGACAGCATCAGCTCCAGTAGCAATAAATAATAATTGCTAAATAGGTATTATTAAAACCTTAAATAGACAGCTGTCCTATTCATGGCACACAGCAGGCACTCAGCAAACATTTGGTGAATAAATAAATGTTATGCTGGCATTGTATCTGCTTTGCCAATCTAAACTGTATAACTAGTTAACCGGAATTTAAACTGCACTATAAAGTTTCAAAATCTCTTTAAAGGGATATACTGCTGCTTATGTAAAAAAAGAGCCCCCAAGGCCGGGCACGGTGGCTCACACCTAAAATCCCAGCACTTTAGGAGGCTGAGGCCAGTGGATCACGAGATCAAGAGATCGAGACCATCCTGGCCAACATGGTGAAACCCCATCTCTACTAAAAATAGACAAATTAGCTGGGCATGGCGGCACACGCCTGTAGTCCCAGCTATGTGGGAGGCCGAGGCAGGAGAATTGCTTGGACCCAGGAGGCAATGAGCAGAGATCGTGCTACTGCACTCCAACCTGGTGACAGAGCAAGACTCCATCTCAAAAAAAAAAAGCCCCCAAAACATGAACTGAACCAGGAAGGGATATTTGACATGAAACTGGTTTAAGCCATCATCATTCATGTTGTTTCTAAGAAATACACTGCCAGATTCACTGAAAAAGAATTGAATTAGGTAATGGCAAACGAGTTGCAATAATGAATGAAATTTACACAAAACCTGGAGCAGAGATGTGGTTCAACCAGATACAGGAGCTTTGAAAGGAACCATTTCAACCTGGCCCCAGGTAAACTCATGAAACTGATTTAGTCCATCTGCATGGTCCCTAGAACACCCTCATTCCTTCAACCTTTTTTCTAGGCTAACAATCCCCTCCTGTTTTCTCCAGTCTCGCCCTAATGTTTCCAAATTATAAAGAACATATGTAGTATGCTGAAACTATGACCGAAGAGACCGCTAATTCATGTATCAAAATAGCCTCAGGGCAAATTCCCCAGAGACAGCACACAACCCCTGAGTTTAAATATGCTCTGGTATTTTCTCTGGAAGAAACAGAAGATTTCTGGCCTTTATTTTCTACTTTTATCCCAAATGTGTGCTTGCCAAAAGCCCACTTCCCTCAACTATTGTACCAGTAGTTAGACAGAAATTGACGTGGATCTCCTAGGGGAGGCAGAGCAGGGAAGTAAGCTCTTTAAGATGTTCAGTAATAACACAACAGCCCTTGAATTCAGGGATTATTTGCTATGTAACCAAGAGCTCCTAAACAACATTTACCCAGAAAAGAAGATAATCTGATGCAAAATGAATTTCTTTGGCAACTTATTTAGAATCGCCTGTTCCTGCATGATTAGACCTACCCATGATTCCCATTCTGACCAATATTTTACTGCTTCACTGCTAGAGGGTAAAACAACGTTGCATTTTTAATTCAGTACATTATGTCTAGTATATATTCAGTCCTAACTGCTGAAAGGGATTACTGAAGACAATAAATCACTGTGCTACAGCATAATACAAGATAGCCCTTAGATATTGTATATCTGGATCTGACATCTGGAACTGCTGCAGCTATCTATGTCCATGAAGAGAAGAATAAAATAAATTTTTGCTGAACTTTGAGTATGTGCATTCGGATTTGCACACTGTATAACCCAGAACTCCAGAAGATGGAACCAAAGTAACCACTTTTCAGAAAGCTCATCACAGTCGGTAGGAAAGCTGCCTGATGATAAATTTTTGCCTATACTATCTGGATTAAACAAACTGACTTGGAGCATAACAGTCAACTGTGCCAGACTCCACTATAACCAATCAACTTTGAGCTGACAATCCAAGTTAGGTTGTTTAAACCAAGCCATCCTTTTTCTTTGTGAAAATGTGTGATTTCTACCTTTTAGAGGTCCCATCCTTGCTTTTGGTTAGAGACACAGGCTTCAGAAGTCTGTGCTTTCTTTCATATACTGATAAACATGTGTAAATATTAAAGACTTTACACTAAAATTGTATTCAAATTGTATCTTTTCAGCTAAAAACTTACTCTGCCCCAGAATCTCTATTTTTCTGGAAGTCAAAACTGATATACCAAAGATGGCAAAGCAGAGAAAACACGGTTGGTTGAGGGTATCCTTGTGTTACTATGAGCCCTCCTACCTCTGGCCTTGTTATGTGATATAATAAATTTCCTTTTTTGTTTAGGCCACATTCAGTTGGGTTTTAGTCTATTTGTACCAAAAGCAAAAGAACTGACACGACTTATTTCATTGCTCCACCAAAGAGTGTCTCCCACTCCATCACACACTGCTCCTTTATCCTCGTTTCTCTTTTTTTTTTTTTTTTTTTTTTTTT
>NW_022436944.1:53345784-53362772 GCF_009761245.1 Sapajus apella | reverse complement strand
TTTTTTTTGAGATGGAGTTTCGCTCATGTTACCCAGGCTGGAGTGCAATGGCGCGATCTCGGCTCACCGCAACCTCTGCCTCCTGGGTTCAGGTAATTCTCCTGCCTCAGCCTCCTGAGTAGCTGGGACTACAGGCACGCGCCACCATGCCCAGCTAATTTTTTTGTATTTTTAGTAGAGACGGGGTTTCACCGTGTTGACCAGGATGGTCTCGATCTCTTGACCTCGTGATCCACCCGCCTCAGCCTCCCAAAGTGCTGGGATTACAGGCTTGAGCCACCGCGCCCGGCCCTCGTTTCTCTTTATATGACCTAATCACTACCTGAAACTACATTTTATATATATAAATATATATGTGTGTGTATGTGTGTGTGTGTGTGTGTGTGTGTGTGTGTGTGTGTGTATTCGTTTGGTTGGTTGTTTGTTTACTTGTACACTGTCTGTGTTGCCCACTGAAATATAAGCTCCATAAGGGGTGGAGACTCTGTTCCCAAGCTCTCTCATGTGGTTGTTGTTAGCCCTCAGTTCCTAACTGGCTGTTGGCTAGAGGCCCCATTCCTCACCATGCAGACCTCTGCATGGGACTGCTGGACATGTAAGCTGGCTTCCTCAAGAACTAGTGGTCCAGGAAAGAGAGAGTGGACACCCCAGACAAAAGCCACAGCCTAATCTCAGAAATGACATACTTATAAAGCTCTGCAGTCAGACTCCAGGGTATAAGTCGTGAGCCCCATGGATCACTTAATACCGTTTGCCTTAGTTTATACATACATAAAATGGGAATGACAACAATATCTACTTTTTGTTGAGGATGAAAATAACTAATATATATTAAAAGCTTTGAATGTTATATAGGTGAATTATAAGATATCTGATATTTGCTTTAAATACTCCGGAAAAAGAATGGCTGCGGCAAATAATAGTGATAGATAAATAGGTATACCAAAATGTTAAATGTTGATAAATAGTTAAAAGTGGATGATGCACATATGGAGACTCTTTCTGCTTTTTTCTTTATTTCTTTTTTTTTTTTTTTTTTTGAGAGGGGGAGTCTCGCTCGTTACCCAGGCTGGAGTGCAATGGCGCGATCTCGGCTCACCGCAACCTCCGCCTCCTGGGTTCAGGCAATTCTCCTGCCTCAGCCTCCTGAGTAGCTGGGATTACAGGCACGCACCACCATGCCCAGCTAATTTTTTGTATTTTTAGTAGAGAAGGGGTTTCACCATGTTGACCAGGATGGTCTCGATCTCTTGACCTCGTGATCCACCCGCCTCGGCCTCCCACAGTGCTGGGATTACAGGCTTGAGCCACCGCGCCCGGCTCTTTATTTCTTAAGTGTGAAATTCTCCATAATAAAAAGTTACACAAGGCTGGATGCGGTGGCTCGTGCCTGTAATCCCAGCACTTTGAAAGGCTGAGGCGGGAGGATGGCTTGAGGTCAGAAGTTTGAGACCAACCTGGCCAATATGGTGAAACCCTGTCTCTACTAAAAATACAGAAAAAATCGCCAAGCATGGTGGCACACATCTGTAATCCCAGCTACTCAGGAGGCTGAGGCAGGAGAATTGCTGGAACCCTGGAGGCAGAGGTAGCAGTGGGCCAAGCTCACACCACTGCACTCCACCTGGGTGACAGAATGAGACTCTGTCCCAAAAAAAAAAAAAAAAAGGTTTCATAATTGTTTATATAAAGTGTTTATAATAGTACCTGGAACATTAAATAACTCAATAAATATTATTACTTTTTTTTTCTTTTGAGACAGAGTTGCTCTCTGGCTGGAGTGCAGCGGCGCAGTCTTGGCTCACTGCAACCTCTGCCTCCTGAGTTCCAATGATTCTACCATCTCAGCCTCCCAAATAGCTGAGATTACAGGCGCACACCACCATGCCCAGCTAATTTTTTGCATTTTTAGTACACATGGGGTTTCACCCTGTTGGCCATGCTGGTCTCGAACTCCTGGCCTCAAGTGATCTGCCCACCTCAGCCTCCCAAAGTGCTAGGATTAAACGCATGAGCCACCGTGCCTAGCCAGTTATTACTCTTAAAATGCTGGTTAATCAGATTTTTCTTTATTCAAATGCTATAATTTCTTGCCTACTGGGTCTTCATAGAAGTATAATTCTTAAATAAGTTAGCTTAGGTCTTTACAATGTCTGTTTAAAAATTATCAGTGTGGGCCGGGCGCGGTGGCTCAAGCCTGTAATCCCAGCACTTTGGGAGGCCGAGGCGGGTGGATCATGAGGTCAAGAGATTGAGACCATCCTGGTCAACATGGTGAAACCCCGTCTCTACTAAAAACTACGAAAAATTAGCTGGGCATGGTGGCACGTGCCTGTAATCCCAGCTACTCAGGAGGCTGAGGCAGGAGAATTGCCTGAACCCAGGAGGCGGAGGTTGCGGTGAGCCGAGATCGCGCCATTGCACTCCAGCCTGCGTTAAAAGAGCGAAACCCCGTCTCAAAAAAAAAAAAAAAAATTATCAGTGCATTCAGCTATAATAATCTTTCTACCAGCACCCAAGTAATCTTTGCAATGGCAAAAATGCAGATAAAATCTCCTATATCTTATATATCATATATCCTATGAACCACAAGAGGGAGTCTATGTCCAGAAACATACAAAAAGTAACAAACTTTTCATTAAAATTTGTATGAATTTCAGTTTACCCTTGAACAACACAGAGTTAGAGGCACTTATTCCTGCACAGTCAAAAATCTGCCTGTAACTTTTGACTCCCTAAACCTTTAACTACTAATAGCTTACTACTGACCAGAAATGTTACTGATAACAGAAACAGTTGATTAAAACGTATTTCACATAACACATGTATTATATACAGTATATACAGTATATTGCACATATTATATACTGTATTCTTACAATAAAGTAAGTTAGAGAAAAAATATTAAGAAACTTATGAGGAAGAGAAAATACATTTACTGTTGACTAACTGGAAGTGGATGATCATAAAGGTCTTTATTCTCCTCATCTTCCACTTTGAGGAGCTGAGAAAGAGGAGAAAGAAGAAGGGTTGGTCTTGCTCCTCCAGGGGTGGCAGAAATCCACATATAAGTGGAGCTGTCCAGTTCAAATCCATGTTATTCAAGGGTCAACTGTACCGTTATCAAGAATGGTAGTCCACTGAGCTATTCCTCTGAACAAACAGAACTATCAGTTCCCAGATACCAGCATTCTCTACTCCTTCCCCCAGCAGAGAGGCCAGCATTGTTTCTAAAGATTTGAGAAAACTTAAACAGAATCTTCCCAGTGTGAGATGGTGGGGTGGGCTGACTTAGCAGGGAGCGATGGGGTAGGGAAGATTGAGGACACACTTTGGTAGGCCTGGCAGAGTAACCTGTGTTTAGCTTTCTTGGAGTGCTTAGGAAAAGAGCCAGACTCTGTGGAGCCTGTCTTATGGGACCAAGACTCACATCAATATAAAGGGGCACCTGAAGGCATTTTCTTTTTTTTTTTTTCTTTTTGATACAGGGCCTCACTATGTTGTCCAGGCTGGTCTCAAACACCGGGGCTCAAGCAGTCCTCCTGCCTCAGGCTCCCCAGTAGCTGGGATTATGGGTACATACCACCTCATTCAGTATCCTTAAAACCATTTCTGAGCAAAATATAGCTACTTGTTCTGGTGCCTGAGATTTTCCTGATTAGGATGATTCATTCCTTTAGAAGTTGACCATGCTTAAAATGCACTTGATCTCTGGATGAAAAAGAAGACTACTTTCCACTATCCTGGAGCTATTTTTCAGGTTAACCAGGAAGAGCATTGGGAAAGGATTAAATATCAGGGTTACATGAAAATGGCAGTTCTGGGAAGGTACCAGGCACCTGGATTGGCAAACTAGGGGCGCTTAAGCGAGACACTACCAGCTCCAGACTGTCCCAGAATCAGAATGAAAAAGCACATAATAGATAATTCCAAAGAATGGGATTTGCCTAATTTTTATAATCTAGGATTCAGTCACATTAATTTTCAGCTTTGTAAACCATTTTTTTGTGGAAGCTTTATGAAATATGCCCAGGGTTGGGAATTTTGAGGCAAACAAATTTTCCGCTTTTTTCATTTCTCCCGATTACTGTAATTTTTTGTCTTGTATACCTACTTCTCTCAATTACAGAATTATGAACGTCAGTACCATGTAGAATGCAATTTTTCTTTTTTCTTTTCTTTTTGAGACAGAGCCTCACTCTGTCACTCAGTCTGAAGTACACTGGCGAGATCTCAGCTCACTCACTGCAACCTGTACCACCTGGGTTCCAGCAATTCTTGTGCCACAGCCTCCCGAGCAGCTGGGACTACATGCCCAGCTAATTTTTTTTCTTTGTGTTTTTAGTACAGATGGGGTTTTGCCATATTGCCCAGGTTGGTATTGAACTCCTGGCCTCAAGCGATCCACCCCCCCTTGGCCTCCTGAAGTACAAGAATTCAGGCATGAGCCACCCCGCCCAGCCTTTTCTCTTAATACATAGACATTTTACCTATATGGCCAGGTGTGGTGGCTCAAGCCTGTAATTCTAGTACCTTGAAAGGCCAAGGCGGGTGGGTCACTTGAGATCAGGAGTTGGAGACCATGGCCAACATGGTGAAACCCCATCTCTGGTAAAAATACAAAAATTAGCTATGCATGGTGGCACATGCCTATAATTCAAGCTACACAGGAGGCTCAGGCAGAAGAAGCACTTGAACCCAGGAGGCAGAGGATGCAGTGAGCTGAGATGGCACTACTGCACTCCAGCCTGTGCAACAGAGGGAGACTCCGTCTCAAAAAAATAAAAAAGAAATGTTCTGTATCTGTTTTTGGATTTGGATCTAACTTTGGTTATAGTAGAGCCTTTTTAAAAACATCCAGTGGCCTGGGTGTGGTGGCTCACACCTATAATCCCAGCACTTTGGGAGGCTGAGGCAGGTGGATCACCTGAGGTCATGAATTCAAGACCAGCCTGACCAACATGGAGAAAGCCTGTCTCTACTAAAAATACAAAATTAGCTGGGCTTAGTGGAGCATGCCTATAATCCCAGCTACTCAGGAGAATGAGGCAGGAGAATTGCTTCAACCCGGGAGGCAGAGGTTGCGGTGAGTGGAGATCATGCCATTGCACTCCAGCCGGGGCAACAAAAGAGAAACTCTGTCTCAAAAAAAAAAAAAAAAAAAAATGGAGCATATCAAGGTCCAACCATCGTGTACAAATGACACATTTAAGCTTCTCTGCAATGTTAACTTTATATATGGATTTCTAAGATGCATATATGGATTTAACTTTATATATGGATTTCAACATGTATAAGATCAGTGGTGTTTCTGAGTCTAATTTTTTATTTGGCTGGGGGGAGGGAAGGTTATAATGATTAATACAGCTTATGTTAAATGTGGGGATGTTCTATACTCCTACTTGGAATTATTTTTATCATCCTTAAGCTTGCAGAACAAAACCATAGAGACGCCCTAGAGTAGCCGGGTAAAAGGAATTTTTCTCCAGGCAAACACATGCTTTTAACATACCTGATACTTACTGTAATGGAAACAGAGTTGGTAAGAAATGCTAACTGATATCAGCAAGCTCCTCCTTCTACCCTAAGTAAGTGAGGCCAAAAACAGTCTTAGAGACCACTTCAAGGAAGCTTATATAGGATTCTCTCAGAGCCGGAGGGATGGGAGGGATTGACTTATTAGTAGAGTGATGTCAGGGGATAGGGAGAGTCTGCAAGGCTGAGGGAGGCATAGGGTTTGGTGGGGGTTCAGTGGGGTGATTTGTGCTTAGCTCATTAAAGCTCCTAGAGGAGTATTAGGCAAGCTTAACCTTGAAGCAGCAAAGCAGCACTCTACCTAAAAACCTGGAATAGGACAACTGGATAAAGGCTCCAGAATTGGCTATCAGTGTCCTCCCCTGTTGTGACCTTTGCCCTGACCTTACATCTCTTACGTTGTCACAGAAGAGGGAGCTACCCACATTGCCTTCCTTGTAAGGTAGCGTAGTAGAGAAGTTCAGAGGAAATCCAAGACATGAATCTTGTCTAGTACTTAAAGAAGATAAAGCAGGAAGGCATAACCACTCATTATTGCAAAGTGAGGCATCTTTTTATTTAAGATGGAAATAGCTTTACTGATTTTTATGATTATAAATATAACACAGGTGCACTACACTTGATCTTAGCCAAAAGGCAGAGAAGCGATAACACATGTACACTTCAAAAATGCAGAAAATAAGGTAAATATGAACTCCGTATTATTTTAGTGGGATTAGTCTATAAATGCTGTTTGATAGACTGCTTTTTTTGACCAATAATATATTTTAAACATCTTTGCATGATAATGAATACCATTATGGCCACAGGGTATGTCTTTGTGTGAATATGTCAAACTTAATGCCTACTGGCAAAAATTCAGACTGCTTACAGCATAGTTTCTAAATGAAGAAATAGTGATACAGTAAACAGAGCTTTACACATTGATTCAATTATTTTCTTAGGTTACATTTCTAGAATTGGAATTGTTAAGTCTATTACATAAATTTTAAAAATCCTGATGCATACTATCAAGTTGGCTTCCAGAAATTTAGTACCAATTTGTATCTTCAGTAGCAGACTACTGACAGTATCTATTTTCTACATCCTTATCAATTCCACACGTTGTCATTTTCAACATTTTATTCTTTACTCAAAATTGTAAGAAACTTCTAAGCCCTAAATACCAACAATATACTTTTTTTTAAAGTTTATGAAACAACAGTAGAACAGTAGTCTATCAAACAATTAGCAATGTACTTTTTTTTTTTTTGGAGACATGGTCTTGCTCTGTCATATGGGCTGAAGTGCAGTGATACAATCATAGCCAGTGTGAACTTGTCTCTACAAAAAATAAAAAAATTAGCTGGGCAAGGTAGGGCACACCTCTAGTCCCAGCTACTCAGGAGGCTATGGTGGGAGGATGGCTGGATCCCGAGAGGTTGAGGTTGCAGCAAGCCATGATTATGCTAATGTATCCCATTCAGCCTAGGAGACAGAGTAAGACCCTCTCTCAGAAATAAAGAAGGTTAAATTAAAATTTTTAAAAGTCCAGATAGACAAATCCATATAGAAAGAGAGTAGATTTGCAGTTGCCAAAGATTGGAAGAAGAGGGAAGCAGGAGTGACTATTTTCTTGGCTAGGTGCAGTGGGCTATGATTGTCTCAAAAAAATATTAGATATAAAAACTGGTTATAAGCTACAAGGCAATAAGACTGCGCATGGTGGCTCACACCTGTAACTCCAGCAATTTGAGAGGGTGCAGCGGACAGTTCACTTGAGGTCAGGAGTTCAAGACCAGCTTGTCCAACGTGGAGAAACCCTGTCTCTACTAAAAATACAAAAATTAGCCAAGTGTGGTGGCAGGTGCCAGTAATCCCAGCTACTCAGGAGGCTGAGGCAAGAGAATTGCTTGAACCCCGGAGGGATAGCGAGGCTGCAGTGAGCCAAGATCACCCCACTGCACTCCAGCCTGGGCAACAGAACAAGACCCTGTCTCAAAAAAAAAAAAAAAAAAAAGATACAAGTCAATAAAACTATAACTTTTGAGTTAACTTCTCTACCAGAGAGAGGGGAAAAAACTCATACCTTACCAAGTTTTACAAGTTAACATCTATTAATAACTTTTATGAAGTCACATTTCCTGAGCAGTATCACCTTTAAGTGGGTCTATTAGAAAATGTCTAATGTGATTTTAGAAGGCCACTTAGTAGAATTTTTTGCCTTTTGTTCAATATTTGGAAAATTTTTTTCCAGTATAACATCTACTACATTTATAACCATATAATTAGATGTGGCAAAATACAGGACAAAGACAAATAATATGCTCGATCTCCGTACCAGTCCATTCTGGGTGAACCTGAGATAAAGGATAAAAAATCTACTCTAAAAAGCATCCTGGGGACGCAGATCGATGAGTAAGAGCTCAGTGTTTAATGTTGTAGATTTTCCAAATAGAAGGTTACCTAAATGCAAGCCAACAATTAAATGTAGTGCTGGTCCAAAGAAACATAATCTGTTTCAATACTGGTGGAAAAAATGGCCAATTTAGTTCCCAAAAATTGCTAAGGATTTCCAAGGCTAGCTTTTACTGTTTTAAATTTTGGCACCCATGCTGAATTTGGAATCCCTGCAAACCACAAAAAGAGACCCTCTGTAATACTGATTTTTAAACTGATTTTTTTTGAGGAGGTAAATACATGTGCTATAGATTTCAGAAAACACAATAAGGTTGTAGCAGACACCTATCAGGCCCAGATTTCCTTTTCTGATTTGGTCCCTTAGCTGCTCTGAAGGTTAACTGCTAATTGCTCAGAGCTGCCTCCTTTTTTAGAGAATTTCCCTGGCCAATAGGAGCTACCTCTCCCGAAAGGCAGCTCATAGCCAATGACTGACTAAGACAGGTACAAAAGCCTGGCCCCTTTGTCTCCAGGTAGAACCAACTTTATGGAACTATTCACACTCCAGAGCCCTTCAGGGTTTCCAGCAGAAGCTAGGCTCCATCTAAGACTACATCCTTGCTTGATTTTTGATCCAGGCCCTGTCCTGCTTGCTTCACTCCCCTTAGAAGAGCACAGACTCAAGAATCTCTGTCTCAGGCTCTAATTATAGGGAAACTGACATAGATAAGGACATAGTGTGAAAAATAATACTCCTTCTTGTGTCTTTCCTTCCGCCACCCAGTTCACTAAGAGGGGATAATCAAGGTTGCCAGTGTTTAGGGTAAACTTCCAGAAATATAAAAAGCATAAATGGCCGGGCGCGGTGGCTCAAGCCTGTAATCCCAGCACTTTGGGAGGCCGAGGCGGGTGGATCACGAGGTCAAGAGATCAAGACCATCCTGGTCAACATGGTGAAACCCCGTCTCTACTAAAAATACAAAAAATCAGCTGGGCATGGTGGCACGTGCCTGTAATCCCAGCTACTCAGGAGGCTGAGGCAGGAGAATTGCCTGAACCCAGGAGGCGGAGGTTGCGGTGAGCCGAGATCGTGCCATTGCACTCCAGCCTGGGTAACAAGAGTGAAACTCCGTCTCAAAAAAAAAAAAAAGCATAAATGTATAATAACTGTATTAAATATATGGTTTTCTGGATTTATTTCTGTTTTATACACAAATGGTATCATACACTATCACTGTCCATTCCTTTGCCCTTTTATTTGTTACTGTATCTTGGAGACAGCTCCTAACCAGTAAACATAATGCTGTTCCTTTCGTAAAGGCTGTTGAATATTCTGTTGTATGTATCTACTGTAATTAAGGTAATTGGTCCCTTAATTATGTACATTCAGGTTATGTTATGCTATCAGATAATAGGTCTTATTCATTCTTTCTATTTTTTGTGCCCATTAACCATCCCCACCTCCCCTCAGCTCGCCAATACCATTCCCAGCATCTGGTAACCATTCTTCTACACTTTATGTCCATGAATCCAACTGTCTTGATTTTTAGATCTCACAAATAAGTGAGAACAAGTGATGTTTGTCTCTCTCTGCCTGACTTACTTCACTTAGCATAATGATTTCCAGGCCACAGTGGCTGGATCACTTGAAGATAGGAGTTCAAGATCAGCCTGGCCAACATGGTGAAACCCCATTTCCATTAAAAATACAAAAACTAGCTGGGAATGGTAGCATACACCTGTAAGCCCAGCTGCTTGGGAGGCTGAGGCACAAGAATCACTTGAACCTGGGAGGTGAAGGTAGCAGTGAGCCGAGATCAAGCCACTGCACTCCAGCCTGGGCAACAGAATGAGACTATGCCTCAAAAAAAAAAAAAAAGCTACTGATTGTTGTATGTTGATTTTGTATCCTGCAACTTTATTGAATTTGTTTATCAGTTCTAATAGTTTCTCATGGAGTCTTAGGTTTTTCCAAACATAATATATCATCTGCAGACAAGGATAATTTGACTTCTTCCTTTCCAATTTGAATGCCCTTTGTTTATTTCTCGTCTGATTGCTCTAGCTATGACTTCCAGTACTATTTTGAATAACAGTGATGACAAGTAGGCATCCTCATTGTGTTCCACAATGATTAAAGGTTTGGTAAGTCTTCAGTGAAAATGGCTGTGTCAGGATGCTTTTTGGGGAGAAGCTCTTGAATGTTTACCCCCCACTTTTTCTATGATAATCAGTCTATTTATATTTTTTAGCCATTGTGAGGTCAGGTTTTGTAATCCCTCAATTTGATCCAGGTTGTCAAATTTATTTTTATACTAATAAACCAGGTTGTCTCTTCTGAATCTTTAAATTTTTCACATATCTATATTTAATTCCCTCATATAAATTTTTATTTTGCATGTTTATGATTCTACTGTTTTCCCTTAATGAAATTAAATAAATTTGTTTTGTTTTTTAAGAATTAAATTTTAAATGTATTTATTAGATATATCATTTTTTCAAAGTTTAAAATTTTAGTTTTTATCCTTATTAAATCACTTATTTTTATTTCACTAACTTATTTTCTCCTGGGTTTTTTTTTAAAGACGGGGTTTCGGGGCCGGGCGCGGTGGCTCAAGCCTGTAATCCCAGCACTTTGGGAGGCTGAGGCGGGTGGATCACGAGGTCAAGAGATCGAGACCATCCTGGTCAACATGGTGAAACCCCGTCTCTACTAAAACTACAAAACATTAGCTGGGCATGGTGGCGTGTGCCTGTAGTCCCAGCTACTCAGGAGGCTGAGGCAGGAGAATTGCCTGAACCCAGGAGGCGGAGGTTGCGGTGAGCCGAGATCGCGCCATTGCACTCCAGCCTGGGTAACAAGAGCGAAACTCCGTCTCAAAAAAAAAAATAAAGACGGGGTTTCACCATGTTGGTCAGGCTGGTCTTGAACGCCCGACCTCAGGTGATCCGCCCGCCTTGGCCTCCAAAGTGCTTGGATTATAGGAGTGAGCCACCACGCCCGGCCTCTTCTGTTTTTTATAATGTCTTGATTTGAACATTATGACTTTGCATTTTCTTCCAAGCATTGCTTTATATGTATCTCGAATATTCTACTATGTATGTCCTCATTTCAAGTTCCTTTTTGATCCAAAAATTGTTTTTTTGATTTGTTGGTACAGTTTTGTTACTAATTTCTAATTTAATTTCATTAGGCATAAAATAATGTTGCCAAAGACTAATGTTGCCTATAATATTTCTTTTTATTTATTTATTTATTTATTATTTTATGCCCACGCTGGATTGCAATGGCATGATCATGGCTCACTGCCACCTTGACCTGCCAGACTCAGGTAATTCTCCCACCTCAGCCCCTTAAGTAGCTGGGATTACAGAAGCATGCCACCACACCTGACTAATTTTTGTATTTTTTGTAGAGATGGAGTTTTGCCAGGTTGCCCAGGCAGGTCTCAAACTCCTGAGTTCAAGTTATCCTCCTGCCTTGGCCTTCCAAAGTGCTGGGATCACAGGCATGAGCCACCATGCCCAGCCTGATTATTTTATGTCTACTATTATATTTGTCATGCTTTGTAAAGACTTCTTGGACACATGAAAATGTATCTTTGTTTGGAGGATATAAAGTTATATAGAGTTACATAATTAATTGTTTACTAGTTAGGTCTTAAGATGTTTACATCTATTTATTAATTAAGGCTTTAGGATGTTATTAATTAGAAGTTACCTTAAGATGTTTAAATTCATGGTGGAGGCCAGGTGTGTTGGCTCATGCCTGTAATCCCAGCACTTTGGGAGGCCAAGACAGGTTGATCGCCTGAGGTCAGGAGTTCGAGACCAGCCTGGCCAACATGGTGAAATCCTGTCTCTGTAAAAAAAATAAAATAAATTCATGGTGGAAAGACACACAAAAAAACATATTTTAAAAGATGTTTTTCAACAGACACTAAGGTCTACTTGAGGTGGGTGGGTGGGGGTAGGAAGAGGAGGAGAAAAGATAACTGTTGGATACTGAGCTTAATGAGTGATATAATAATACCTACAACAAACCCCCATGATGTGTTTATCTATGTAACAAACCTTTACATATACTCCCAAACCTAAAATAAAAAAATTTTAAAGATATTTTTAATACTCTCTTGTTGTAGACTGTTTCTAGTATTATAGGGACAAGAAAAAATATTGCTGTTTGAAAAATTATAGTCATAATTTTTGTCTTTCGCTTTATAGGTTATTAAGGAAAACAGTACAGCTCTAACAACCAATAAAGCGAAAGACAATAAAGTGAAGACTGTTAGCTGATACAAAATAACCAACATTTTATAGTATGGATGATTTAGGAGTAATGATGATTGATGATGTACGGTTTTATTTTTATTTCATTTTTTGAGACAGGGGCTGCAACTACCTGGGGCGGTTATAACATGGGAAATGGCGACCAGCAGGAAAGGGCCTGTTTTGGTGCTGAGGACTGAGACATGAGATGGCAAGCAACACAAAAGGTTGGGTTCAAGTTGTGGACTATTCAGGAGTGGACTTAAGATACTCTCTTCTGGAATATATTAAATAGTACAAAACCTTGAAACAAAAAGTGGCAGCCTGCTAATCCATAGGTTGGTATAATCTGTCCAGTATATATGTTGTAAATAATAATAGCTCCATGCTTTATTGAGCACTTGCTATGTGCCAGCCATTAGGCTGAACTCCTCTCTCTCTCTCTCTCTCTCTCTCTCTTTCTCTTTCTCTCTCTCTCAATAGATACATCATCTATATAGAGAGAGTATGGATGATTTAGGAGTAATGATGATTGATGATATACAGTTTTGTTTTTATTTTGTTTTTTGAGACAGGGTCTCACTCTGTCACCAAGGCTGGTGAGCAGTGGCACAATCATGGCTCACTGCAGCCTCAGACTCCTGGACTCAAGCCACAATCTCGCTTCAGCTTCCCAGTTAGAAGAGACTATACATGCATGTCAATATTACCTGGCAATATATAGTGATATTCATTTAATTATCACTACAACCCCATAAGGCAAGTGCTAATATAATCACTATTTTACAGATGAGAAAACAGAGACTTAAAGAATCACCCAGGGTGGCACTATTGGGATTTCAAAACGGGCAATATGACTCACAACTGGGTCTTTCAGGTATGAAAAACTAAAGAGACTTCCAGCTGTGGACAAGAAGAAATACACACTTCTCATTCCTCCCACTAAGGATAGCTAAAAACCCTGAACATTATATGTAAGACAAATAAAAGGTGACTCTGAAAGATGGAGGAAAGAAAATATAATCACTTGGAACCTCAGAACCCCAAAAATGCCATGCATTGTTTGCCCTGGATTTTTCCCCTCCTTGTATCCTCACCTGAGTACTGGAGAAGCTGGCAACCAGAAATGCCGACAGACATAAACAAAAAAGGGGGAAAATGCCCAAGAAAAAAGCCTGTTATTTCTCACCAAGGGACAGAACAGAAGAAACCTAGCAAGAGAGAAAACTTAGACAATAATCGTCCTACTGTAGCCAAATGCCACAGGAAAAATTGAGGTCTCCATCCCCACCCTTGTCAGCAACTTAGAGTCCTAGACTTAAGGAGCCTAGACTTCCACCCTCACCCAGCTGACATGAGGCATTCCTCCTCTCTTCCTTCCCCAACGCTGTGATGGTGTCAGAGAAGACCAGGTGGGGTATGCAGGATTGTCATCCTAATCATGCAGTAACAAGCCCCTCCATTCTCCACATTTTCAGGGGAGGCCATGTGAAGAGCCTGGATTTTTGCTTCCACTTGGCAGTAACAAGGCAGCATCAACCTTCCCCTGACTGCTGCAGTATCAGAGGAAACTTGCTAAAACCAAAGATATAAATAAGATCCAGAGTCTCATAACATAATAACCAAAGTATCCAGGATTGCATTTTAAAAATCATTCATTATCCCAAGAGCCAAGAAGATCTTAACTAGAATGAGAAAAGATAATCCACAGATGGCAACACTGAGACGGAACTGTCTGACAAGGATTTTAAATTCATCATACAATGAATCGATGAGAAATTCTAAACATGCTTGAAACAAATGAAAAGTGGAAAGCTTTGCTGAAGAAATAGAACACATAAAGAAGAGCCAAATAAAACCTTTAACTGAAAAAATACAATAAAATAAAACTCGCAGGATGGGCTCAATAATAGACTAAAGAAGACAAAAGAGTAAATCAGTAAATTTCAAGTTAGATCAATAAAATATAACCAGCTTCAACAACGTGAAGAAAATACACTGAAGAAAAAAATCAACAGAACCTCAGGAACCTGTGGAACCTTAACAAAAACCAATCAGTTGTATTATCAGAGAGGAGTGAGAGTGTGGGATTGAAAAAGTGTTCCACAAAGTCATGGCTAAAATTTTCCTAAATTTGGCATAAGACATAAACCTATAGATTTCACAGGGTAATTGAGCCTTAAGCAGAAAACAACAACAACAAAGAAATATAACCAAGACACATTATAATCAAACTTTGGAAAACTAAAGACTGAAAAAGTTGAAAGCAATAAGAGAGAAATGATGATTTACCTGTAGGAAAAAAACAATTCAAACATCAGATTTCTCATCCAAAACTATACAGGCCAAAAGGAGGTGTCACAAGATTTTTGAAGTGTTTAAAGAAAAGAACTGTGGGCTGGGGGTGGTGGCTCACTCCTGTAATCCCAGCACTTTGGGAGGCCAAGGCAGGTGGATCACTTGGGGTCAGGAATTCAAGAGCTGCCTGGCAAACATGGTGAAACCCCACGTCTACTAAAAATACAAAAATTAGCTGGGCGTGGTGGTGCACACCTATAATCCCAACTACTTGAGAGGCTGAGGTAGGAGAATAGCTTGAACCTGGGAGGCAGAGATTGCAATGAGCCAAGATCACACCACTGGACTCCAGCCTGGGCAACAGAATGAGACCCTGTTGAAAGAAAGAGAAAGAGAGATGAAAGAAAGAAAGAGACAGAAAGGAAAGAAGGAAGGAAGGGAGGGAGGGAAGGAGGGAGGGAACTGTGAACCCATAATTTTACATATGGGCAAAAATAGTCTTCAGGAATAAAGGTGAAATCAAGACATTCTCATATTAAGAAAAACTAAAACAATCTGTCACCAGCAGACCAACCCTAAAAGCATGTCTAAAGGAACTCTTTAAACAGAAACAATTAGAGGCAATCATGAAACATCAGGAAGAGAAAAGGAACAACAGAAAGAGTAAAAACGTAGATAAGTACAACAGACTTCTCTTCTTGAGTTTTCTAAATTATGTTTGATTGTTGAAGCAAAAATTATAACACTGACTAATGTGATTCTCAAAATATGTAGAGGAAACATTTTAGACAATGTATTGTCAATGAAGGTGGGTAAAGGGAATTAAAAGGAGGTCAGGGTTTTATACTTCACTTAAATCGGTAAAATGTTGACACCAAAAAATAAAATAAAAGGCTGGACACAGAGGCTCATGCCTGTAATCCCAGCACTTTGGGAGGCCAAGGCAGGCAGAGCACCTGAGGTCAGGAGTTCAAGACCAGCCTGACCAACATGGTTAAACCCCGTCTCTACTAAAAATACAAAAATTAGCCATAGCCAGACTCGATGGCCAGTGCCTGTAATCCCAGCTACTTGGGAGGCTGAGGCAGGGAGAATCACTTGAACCTGGGAGATGGAGGTTGCAGTGAGCCGAGATTGTGCCATTGCACTCCAGCTTGAGTGACAGAGCAAGACACCATCTCAAAAAATAAAATAAAATAAAATAAATAAAATAAAATGCAAATCCAAATAATACAAAGAGAGTGGTAAATTATGCCAATTCCATTTTTTTTAATGTAAACCAAAAAGCTTCTTTTGAAATGGAGATGTGAAAGACTCCATATTACTAAATTGCTTCATATGACAATGATAAAGCATCTTCATACTATAGGCAGCTTATGGCTCAGCCTGTTTTCATGATCAGCTTTATGAGACTTTAATGCACTCAGCTGACAATATGCAATAGGCAATTATGGAGAGGGCATTCTCCCACCTTGACTTGAGAACCCACATAGCTCTGGCAGCCCGGGAGGTAGTAGGGAATTCGGGAGAAAGGACTCTTCTTGGCCATGAACTCTTCTTGGAGAACTCAGTCAAGGAAGCTGATGAGAAGCAGGAGCAGAAGAATGAGAGTAATTTTGTCCCCAGCATGTGAGACAACACCTGGAGAACTGTGAGAAAATACAGGGCGTATAAGCAGAGATTAGGTACTTCAGTGGATAGGCAGAGGCTCAAAGTCATTGTAGTTAGAATACTAAAGAAAATGTAGCCCTTTTTTTTTTCTTTTTTTTTTTTTTTCTTTTTTTTTTGAGACAGTCTCCCTCTGTCGCCCAGGCTAGATAGAGTACAGTGGTGCAGTCTATGCTCACTGCAGCCTCCACCTCCTGGGTTCAAGAGATTCTCCTGCCTCAGCCTCTCAAGTAGCTGGGATTACAGGCACCTGTCACTATGCCCGGCTAATTTTTATATTTTCAGTAGAGATGGGGTTTCATCATGTTGGCCAGGCTGGTCTCAAGCTCCTGACCTCAAGTAATCTGCCTGCCTCAGCCTCCCAGAGTGCTGGGATTACAGGCGTGAGCCACTACGCTCGGCCAAGCTTCATCTTATTTTTTTATTTTTTAAATTTAATGTCCAAAACAAGTCCTGCTTCTTCTTTTTTTTTTTTTTTTTAAGAAAGGGTTTCACCATGTTGGTCAGACTGGTCTTCAACTCCCAACTTCAGGTGATCCGCCCACGTTGGCCTCCAAAGTGCTTGGATTACAGGCGTGAGCCACCACGCCTGGCCAGCTTCATTTTATTTTTAAGTTTAGTGAAACTTAGGCATATAGGCTATTGTTGCATTCTCGGAGGTCTTATATGACTTGTTGTTCAATTCTAGGTAGCTAATTCACTTCTGATGATAAATCGTTTCTAAAAATTATAAAAAAGAATTTTTCATATTCCTTCACTACCTCTATTCATTGTCCAAGAGATGTTACTATTTTATATTTGTTCCTAGTTTTAAGCTGTACTCTCTCAAGATGTATTTA
>NW_022436944.1:53314378-53340784 GCF_009761245.1 Sapajus apella | reverse complement strand
AGGCCCAGGGCTCCCCTCCTCTATGAAGCACCCCTGCTCTATGCAACATGATGCTGCGCATCCCAGGTGCTTCAGCTCCAGCTGTGGCTAAAAGGGGTGAATGTACAGCTCAGGCTGTTGCTTCAAAGGGTGCAAGTTCCAAGCCTTGGTGGCTTACATGTGGTATTGGGCCTGCAGGTACACAGATCAAGATTTAAGATTTGGGAACCTCCTCCTAGATTTCAGAGAATGTATGGAAATGCCTGGATGTCCAGGCAGAGATGTGCTGCAGGGGTGGAGCCCTTATGGATAACCTCTGCTAGGGTAGTGCAGAAGGGAAATGCGGGATGGAAACCCCCACATAGAGTCTCCACTAGGGCACTGCCTAGGGTAGCTGTGAGAAGAAGGCCACCATTCCCCAGAATGGTAGATCCACCAACAACTTGCACAGTGCACCTGGAAAAGCCACAGACACTTAACACCAGCCTATGAAAGCAGCTGGGAGGGGAGCTGTATCCTGCTAAGCCACAGAAGTGGAGCTTCCCAGGGCCATGGGAGCCCAGCTCTTGCATCAGCATGACCTGAATGTGAGACATGAAGTCAAAGGAAATCAATTAGGAAATTTAAGTTTAATGACTCCCCTATTGGATTTGCAACTTGCATGGGGCCTGTAACCCCTTTGCAATAGAAAGTTTGGGTATTACAACAGACGATGTCACCTAGAAAACAGACCAAAATAAAAGATATGGAACATAGAAGAAAAGATAAGAAAATTACTGCATCTAGTTCAGGAAGTTCAACATCCAGCAAATAAGAGTTGTGGAAAGAGAAAACAGAGCAAATAGAGGAGACAATTTTTTCAAAGAGTACAGACAAAATTTCTCCAAATTAAAGGACATGGATTTCCAGATTGCAAGAGTTAATGAGTGCCTGGAAAAATATATTACAATGAACTCTATCAAGATACATCATCCTGAAAGTTTACTACAATTGAAATAAAGCATTCTAAAACTTCTCAACAAAAGCATTGAAATCCAGAAGACTTTGAGCAATGTCTTCTAAAATGTAAGATAAATTTATTTGCAACATAGAATTCTATAGCCAAACCACTCAAGAATAAATGTAGAATAAATACAGTTAGAAATACTAGGTCTTAAATAATTTATCTTCCAGTGGAGGGTTTGCCTCACAAAATACAGGTATAAACCAAGAAGGAGAAAACTAGGTTCCAACACACAAGAAACAGGAAAAGGGAATTCCTCGAATTTTAGTAAAATGAAGTCAAGAGACCTGTGTAGCCCACCTAGAAAGCAATCACCCTAGGCTAGGACAGAACAAAGGGCTACAGGAAAAATATCAAACAATTGTATTGATAAACTTCTATGTGTTTATAGCCATTGGGAAAAGTTTTATGATTCTTAAAATTTTTTTGAAAATGAATTAATGCTAAGTATATGAAATATTAAACAAAAAACCAAGGCAATTATATATTCATAGGCTGCATGAACAAAAAGTTGGACAGAAAGGAGATATAATCACAATTTTCTATGTGGCTCAGTAATAATAGTTACATAGTTCATAATAAAATAACCATGAATATTAAGCTAACCACAAATTGTGATTTAAATATATTGGAAAAACAGGATGAGAGGAAGTGAAGGTGAGGAAAGGAAGATGGGCATGCAGGGAAAATAGATTCTTAATTTCCATTTGGAAAAGATAGTAGCTAATGTTTAATTTTGAAAAAAAATTTTAAAATGGCCACATATACTGGTATTTAGAAATACGGTAGTAAATACAAAAAAAAAATCCAGCTAAAAATGCTTAAACAGGGTACTTCCAGGGAGCGGAAAGGAAAAATGGGGAAAGGTATAGATAGTGGATTGCTATTTTTCACTATCAGGTTTATGGAACTATTTGACCTTTAAAAATTATTCATGGAGAGCAGATCACCTGAGGTCAGGAGTTTGAGACCAGCCTGGCCTAGTGAATAACTTGGGGAGCTTCTCTACTAAAAATACAAAATTAGCCAGGTGTGGTGGCACATGCCTGTAATCCCAGCTACTTGGGAATCTGAGGCAGGAGAATTGCTTGAACCTGGGAAACGGAGGTTGCAGTGAGCTGAGATCGAGCCACTACATTCCAGCCTGAGGAATAAAAGCAAAACTCCATCTCAAAAAAACCCAAAAATTATTCACATGTATAATTAAAATATTTTGTTGAAATATGCATACATAAATGTTCACATTTGCATATAAAATTTTGATTTAAAAAATACATTTAAATAAGTCAAAGGAACCATAAGAGGCTTTACAGGTGTGGCCTTGGGCATAATCTACTGTCGATGGAAACAATGAGCCACTACAAGTATTTCTTTTTTTTTTTTTTGAGATGGAGTTTCGCTCGTTACCCAGGCTGGAGTGTAATGGCGCAATCTTGGCTCACCACAGCCTCTGCCTCCTGGGTTCAGGCAATTCTCCTGCCTCAGCCTCCTGAGTAGCTGGGATTACAGGCACGCGCCACCATGCCCGGCTAATTTTTTGTATTTTTAGTAGAGACGGGGTTTCACCATGTTGACCAGGATGGTCTCGATCTCTTGACCTCGTGATCCACCCGCCTTGGCCTCCCAAAGTGCTGGGATTACAGGCGTGAGCCACCGCACCCAGCTACTACAAGTATTTCTGAAGGTATGATTCCAGGAGCATTGGTCTGTGGTTCTCAAGCACTTTGGAGTTTTCTGAAGAAAAAGCAATAAACAATATTACTCATTCTTTTGAAATAAAAGATTAACTGTGACTTTCTCAGAAAACTGGTTGCATTCTTAAAAATTTTACAGTCTTTTTTTTTTCTATACTGTTCTGAAGGTACATCAGCAATCTCAGTCTTAACGAAGGATTTGAACTGCTCATTTTGACTAAAGTTCAGTTGACCAGATATAGATTATTTTTGCCTTTGGAGTTATTTCTATGTGATTGTTTACTTTTGTCAAACTTAACAACATGGCCCTTAGAAGCCAAAAGTTAGTAATGAAAATAGTAATCAAAATAATAACTACTGCTAAGAATAATTTAGCTGTTCTAGGTATTTGCTGACATCATTTGTTTGGGCTAAGCCTAATTTCGAGCTTTTAAAAATGAACAATAAGTGGAAATTTCAGAATTCCCAGGAACCAGTAATTAGTGAAGTAGTCTGCTGCTCCTTTTTCTCCATGGCAGTGCCCCCTAACCTTGCCTGCACACTAGAATCACTTGGGGAGCTTCTAAAGTTCCAGTCCCCAGGCCACACTGCAGAACAGGTAAGTCAGAATCTCTGGAGGTGGGGCCCAGGCATTGGTATTATTGAAACTCCCCAGATGATTCCAACATGCTGACAAGGTTGAGAACTACTCAACAGAAAATCATAACAAACAACATTTAGATACTATCACATTGGTTTCAATCCTTTTCTTTTCTTTTTCTTTTTTCTTTGAGTTGGAGTTGCTCTCTTGTAGCCCAGGCTGGAGTGCAGTGGTGCGATCTTGGTTACTGAAATCCCCATCTCCCAGGTTCAAGCGATTCTCCTGCCTCAGTCTCCCAAGTAGCTGGGATTACAGGCACCCGCCACCACGCCCAGGTAAGTTTTTGTATTTTTAGTAGAGACGAGGTTTTGCCATGTTGATGGCAGGCTGGTCTTGAACTCCTGACCTCAGGTGATCCACCCGCCTCAGCCTCCCAAAGTTCTGGAATTATAAGCATGAGCCACTGTGCCTGGCCAGTTTCATTCCTTTTCTTAAATAATCCTTAAACCTCCGCTGTGAGATCCTCCTCCACCTTTTTTGAGAAGGCATTAGGAAAGTGGAGATTATTCTCTCAACCAGACACTGGCTTTAAAGAGATGTTTGTTCCAACCCCTGATATAACCTCTCTTAGGGCGGTAAAGATTGGCAGAATGACCCAGTCATAACTCCATTAACCACGTCAGCTTAGCTTCAAGAGCAAGTTCTTCTCTGCTCTTTAGTTATAATATCAAACAAAAAGTTAGCACATTTTTAAAAATCACAGTTTCACTGGGATATAATTTATATACCATAAAAGTCATCCTAACTTTGCTGTCTTAAAAAAAAAGTCACCCATTTAAAGTGCACAATTCAATGGGTTTTTTTAGTATAATCAGAGAGGTGTGCAACCATCATCACTATCTAATTTCATAACATTTTCATCACCACAGAAGAAATCCCACATGCTTTAGCAGTCACTGTCTATTCTCCCTCTAAGGAATTCCCAGCTCATAGGCAACCAGTAATCTCATTTCTGTCCTGTGGATTTGCCTGTTCTTGATAGCTCATATAAATGGAATCATACAATATGCAGTCTTTTATGGTGGCATCTTTTACTTAGTGTATTTTCATAGTTCATGTTGTAGCATGGTATCACTACTGCATTTCTTCTTATGGATGAATAGTATTTCACTGTATGGATATGCCATTTTTTTATCAGCTCATCAGTTGATGGATATTTGGGTTGTTTTCCTCTTTGACCGTCATGAATAATACTGTTATGAAATCTGCATACAAATTTTTGTCTATTTTTATATCTCTTGGGTATATACTTTTTTATATCTCTTGGGTAGAATTGCTGAGTCACATAGTAACTATGTTGAACTTTCTGAGGAACTGCCCAACTATTTGCCATAAATCCTGCAACAGTTTTTTTGAAGTCATGTGCAAGTATTAAATATTTCTTTTTTTTTTTTTTTAGAAGGAGTCTAAAAGAACTTACTTACTTATTAAATATTTCTTTTTTTTTTTTTATTTAGACGAGGTCTCAGTCTGTTGCCCAGAGGGTCAGCCCCTGGGGTCTTAACTCCCCAGCCGGATTGTCGTTGTCAGAGAAAACCATCAGAAAGAGAAATGCAGAAATTGAGTGTATAGAATTGTCTGTAGGTAGGGGCATGGTCAAGGGACTGAAGGTTTTGAATCTCCTTCTCCTAAGCTAATTAATTAAATGATTTTTATTCTCTGTGCTTCAATTTATTCATCTATGGAAGGATGATGATAATAATTGAAACTCATAGGGTTGTCATAAGAATTAAAAACAGAATACACATATGTAAAATGTTTATAAAATTCCAAGGAGCAGACTAAATATGATTATCAAGTAAGCTCTGGAATGTTCCTTAATTATTTAAATTAGTTATAATTATCTCTCTCTTACAACTTAGGAAGGTGATAATTTATTTGGCATTAGTTGCTCTTTTAAAAAAAAAGCAATCTAATGGTTTTTTTCTAACAGATTTCTGGCTTCACTAGTGTTAACAATTGTGAATTTCCCTCCATCACTGATCAATATTTTTTAGCTGTGTGATCTTTCTTTTTTCCATTTTATTTTCACAGACAGGGTCTCACTTTGTTGCCAAGGATGGTCTATGAACTCCTGGCCTCAAGCTAACCTCCTACCTCGGCCTCCCAAAGTGCTGGAATTACAAGTGTGAGCCAGTGGGCATGGCCAGCTGTGTGATCTTTGATTAGCTGAACTGATTTCAGTTGTCTGGAAACCACAACATTTTTATTGCTGCCACAAATAGAAATGAACAACTGAAATGTCTTTCACTTCACCTCTCCAGAATGCCAATGCAAAAGCCGATAAATGTATTTATATTTTCCAACCACAGTATAGATTTCTAGAGATACTCTGCATATATTTACCTGAAGTTTGTCTTCATAAGCACATGTTCTTAATTTTTTTTTTTGGCCTTGGCATCAACCAAGGTGGAGCTAATAAAACAGCCTTATAGATGGTTTGCTGTGCTTAGCAATTTTTTAATACACAGATCAAATTCCACTGCATAAATTCATCTAAGAGCTCTGAATGATTAAGGACTATAAAATACATCTCTTCTCACCTGTTTATATTTTTTATCTCCAATTGTTGACTTAAACTGTATATCTTGAATATCACTGCCCAAATAGTATGGTTTCCTCCCTTAAATGAGCATAGCTTTGCAGTTAAGACAAGGGATTTGGAGTCCAATTACTTGGATTCAGATTTTGGCTTTGACATTCAATAGGGGGGTGAACATGGGCAAGTTACTTAATCTCTCTTTACCTCTATATTGCCATCTGTCCAATGGGAATATTCATAGTACCTACCTCATAAGTTTATGAAGATTAAATGCGCTTATAAAATGCTTAAAACAGTACCCAGCTCTTAGTAAATGCTATCTAAGAGTTTGCTTAATAAAAATAGAAAAGTTTGTTTATGTTGACTGTTTAGTATTCAATATATACTTTCCCTTTTATGACTGGTGCTTTGCATGAATCAGGTGGAAAGCAGAATAAGTAGCCATTTATCTTTGTGGAAGCTGTCATTATTCTTTGTCTAGACAACTGCATTGAACTTTTGTAGGGGGTCTCATCACTGGCCTTCTCCTGGCCATAATACTAGTTTCTTCAAAAAGATTTTTTTTTTTTTGTAGAGATGGGGTCTCACTATGTTGTCAGGCTGGTCTTGAACTCCTGTGATCCTGAAGTGAAATGACTCAAAGTGATCCTCCCACTTCAGCCTTCCAAAACACTCAAATTATAGGTGTGAGCCACTGCACCTGGCTCAAAAAGTTTCAATGGCTCTGTATCAGTCAGGGTTTTCAAAGACCCAAAAATAGATATACCTTTTTCCCCCTACAATGAAAAATAACAATGCAACCTTGAGACAGAAAATTCTGACAAGCAGGCATTCTTGGCTAAGCCAGTATACAACTATATAATAAAGAAAGCTTTCTTTTCTTTTTTTTTTTAGATAAAGTGTTGCTCTGTCACCAGGCACCAGGCTGGAGTGCAGTGGCGCAATCTTGGCTCACGGCAACCTCCGCCTCCTGGGTTCAAGCAATTCTCCTGCCTCAGCCTCCCGAGTAGCTGGGATTACAGATGTGCGCTACCACGCCCAGCTAATTTTTATATTTTAGTACAGATGGGGGTTTCACCATGTTGGCCAGATGGTCTCGATCTCTTGACCTTGTGATCCACCCACCTCGGCCTCCCAAAGTGCGGGGATTTCAGACATGAGCCACCAGGCCCGGCAAGAAAGCTTTCAAAATCAACATGTTTATTATAAATTTGACTCAAAAATCAAATATTTAAGTCATTTAATTTTTTTTTTTTTTGAGACAGAGTCTTACACTGTTGCCCGGGCTGGAGTGCACTGGCACAATCTCGGCTTACTGCAACCTCCGCCTCCTGGGTTCAAGCGATTCTCCTGCCTCAGTCTCCCAACTAGATGGGATTACAGACACCTACCACCATGCCCAGCTAATTTTTTGTATTTTTAGTAGAGATAGGGTTTCACTGTGTTGGCCAGGCTGCTCTCATGATCCACCTGCCTCAGCCTCCCACAGTGTTGGGATTACAGGCGTGAGCCACCGCACCTGGCCTGCCGTTTAATTTTTTAAAGCAACATTTACTTCTTTACTATTCCTCTGAGAAAATATAAAAATAAATTATCTGCGACAAAGTATTCTTGGGGCAGAAACCTTGAAATGGGTAACCTCTTCATGGAGTTCTGTCTGTCAGGTATTTGGCTTTATCTCTGAATACTCCCATACATTCGTTTCCAGAAAATTCTGTGTGTTAAAATTCTTTACTATCGGGTTGAAAATGTTTTCACCAGTTATTTTACTAACATGCATCTTCACAGACATTATAATATAGACATGCTCCTAGTTCATTACAAAGATAATAAACAATTGCCTAATCAATAGCAATCATGCATTCATCCAAATATGAGAAAAAGAACTGGGTTACATATGACTTTTTAAAAAAACGAATATTCTAATGTGTGCATTAACTATGCCGTTTTTATAAGAACACATTTTTTTTTAATGATTGGCAGCTTCTTTCAACCTAAACAGATATGGTCATATCTACCTTTTAGGGTGTCACTAATTTTTCTTCTTTTTTATAAACTTCAGTTTCCTAAGGTAATTCAACAACCAGTTTTGAAGTTTTATTCAGTTTTTAATGATCAGCATGTTTAATTATTTTTTAAGTACGTTTAATTATAATACTCTAGTCAGGCTTCTGTATAACTGAAAAAAAGTGATCACGGCTTTCTTTAAAATTTGTAAAATTCGTTGTTAAATGTCATTTCAAATATAAAGCTTTCATGGCCGGGCATGGAGGCTTACACTTGTAAACCCAGCACTTTGGGAGGTCGAGGCAGTTGGATCACTTGAGGTCAGGAGTTCAAGACCAGCCTGGCCAACATGGTAAAACCCCGTTTCTGTTTAAAAAAAAAATACAAAATTTAGCTGTGCGTGGTGACAGGCGCCTATAATCCCAGCTATTCAGGAGCCTGAGGCTGGAGAATCACTTGAACCTGGGAGGCGGAGGTTAAAGTAAGCTGAGACTGCACTACTGGACTCCAGCCTGGGCGACAGAGTGAGACGCCATCTCAAAAAAAAAAAAAAAGGAAATAATAATGGTTTCAGGAAATTATTATTCTGTTTTCTCAAATAACAAATACCAATGTTTAGGCTCATTCACATATCCATAATAATGGAAATTTGTATTACAGGTAAACCTCTAAGCATATCCTGTTACATTTTGGACAGACTTCAGCTTATTAGAATAGTGACTTGAATACCAGTCACCACTGTTTAGGCTGTCAGTAATCTCAGTAAGTTCAGGTTTTTCTGAATATATGCCATTTTCATGGTTTCAAACTTAAAATTAAAACTTAAGCCTTTTGAGGAGAAGGAGGTGGCCCTGCTGAGGGCGTCCCACAGCTCTCCTCCACAGGCACCGGGATCCACATCCGCAGCGAGACCGCCATGCCTTACCATGTCGTCTGGTCCCTGTTCAACTGGTGCTGCCTAAGCTTCACAGCACTCACCTACTCGGTAAAGTCTAGGGACTGGAAGATGGTTGGCAACCAGACTGGGGCCCTGCTATGCCTCCACTGCCAAGTGCCTGAACATCTACGTCCTGATCTTTGGCATTTTTGTGACCACTGCCCTCATCATGGTTTTCACCACTAGCTCAGTGATAATCTTCCAAGCAACTTCTCAGCTGATAAAGGATCTCCAAGGCCAGCAGTTGTGCCCACGTACTCCACCATCCATTGCTGGCCTTGCACCTTGCCTGGGGCTGTTGGCCCTGCTCACTTGATCCTGCTCCTTTATGCAGCAGTTTATACTCACATATTTTCCTACAATGGTATTTGATAAAGTGCATTTGTTCCTGAAAAAAAAAGCTTACTCCTTTTAACCATTGACTCATGCTTATATTTGAAAATACAATGTAAAAAAAAAGTATTACAATTAAAGATAGTGTGGTAGTCAGCTTCCAAAATGGTCTTCATCTTTGCATCGAGTTTTTTATGCCCTAGCATAGTTCTCTTCCATGCTGTATAGCACGGACCTACGTCAGCAGTAGGCTATGGTGGAAAAGATGGTGTGTGACTTCTGAGATTGGGAAGTAAAAGATATTGTGACTCCCTCCTTGGTATTTCTTGGATTACTCACTTTGGAGGAAGTTAGCTGCCATGTCAGGAAGACAATCATGATAATCCTATGGAGAGACCCTTGAGGAAAGGAAGTGAGGCCTCCTGCCAGCAACTGTGGGAATGAGCCACCTTCCCATGGCTGACATCTTGATTGTAACCTCATGAAAGAACCTGAGCCAAAACCATCCGGGTAAGTTGCTCTCAAACTCCTGGCCCACTGAACTCTGTGAAATAATAAATATATGTTGTTTTAAACCATTAAGATGAAGATAATCTGTTACTCAGCAGTAGATAAACTAATATAGAAAACCATACAGAAACCAAAGTTGCAACACGAACTTTTCAGTATGTTTTTCTTATCAGAAGACGGCTAAATGGGCCGAGTACGGTGGCTCATGCCTGTAATCCCAGCACTTTGGGAGCCTGAGGTGGGTGGATCACTTGAGGTCAGGGGTTCAAGACCAGCCTTGCCAACATGGTGAAACCCTGTCTCTACTAAAGAATCAAAAAAGTAGCCGGGCTTGGTGGTGTGCACCTGTAATCTCAGCTACTTGGGAGGCTGAGGCAGGAGAATCGCTTAAACCTGGGAGGCAGAGGTTGCAGTGATCCAAGATCACGCCATTGTACTCCAGCCTGGACAACAGGGCGAGATTCAATCTCAAAAAAAAAAAAAAAAAAAAAAAAGGAAAGAAAAGAAAAATGATAAAAGAAAACTCTGCTAAATGAATTGGAAAAGGTGCCATTTAGAACAAAACGTCTGGTCAGATGGTCATAGGCAACTAAGATGGGAATTTATTGTATGGGAGTTACTGAATAACTTTTTGTCACAAAAAAATTTTAAAGTCTTTTGTAAGGTGGAAAATTTATTTTTGAAAATACTGGCTGGGTGGATCTTCAGACTAAACAAGAAAGGTCATGTTAATACAATGGATAGCAGTAATATTTTCATGGTCTATCTTACCACCAGCTGACATGTTTTTGATTCATTTGACAGGAAAACATCACTGGCAACATCAAAGCACGAAATTTTCCTGTCATTCATTGCACATAAAAATGTTCTGTTTCTCCTAGCTTTTATGGAAACAAGACATTGACTGTCATGAAAAAGTGGTATATTGTTTTATTTCCTTATTAAATGCATGTGACAAACCTTTTTAGGGCTTAAATATTCCAACAAAAACTCTCTTATATAGGTCCCAGCTGAACTAGTGTGGCCATGATTACTGAGCTCTGCTTGGCATTTTCTCCCTTGGCCTCCAGACTTCTCATACCTGGAGTTTCTTTTCTGCCTCTCCCTGCTGAAATCGCCCCCATGGTCCCATTTACTCCATTTGCTCCCATATCAAGAAGCTTCTCTTGAATCTTCCATGTAAGACTATTCTCTCCCAACTTGGACCATACCCATTTATGACTATTTCTACATTTAGCATTTGTAATTCATACATTTTTGGAGTTGGAAATTTGGAGTTAAATTTTTCTTCCACAGAAGAATTTAAATTCCTTCTGTATGTGAATTATTCTTTATAAGAGCTTAACTTGAATTCTCGAAAATGGTAGGAGGCCCAAAGGTATTTCCAAATTGAAGGGTTACATGAATAAGTCCTTCTGCACCTTGTAGAAATAGTGGGAAGTTAGGAGAATTGAAACCATTGGTGGTACAGAGATGAAAAGAGTCTTTCCAATAGGCAAGGGGGTAGAAACTCCACAACTCTCAATTTTAACTCCTAGTCACTTTCTTCAGCAAAGCACTGCGCTCATTGGGAACCCAGTTTTGACTTTCTTACATTGGAAATCAATGAGAAAATATTTACTCCCAAAAAATTATTTTATTGCAAACATTGTTGGGACAAATGTATTTACTTACAGAAATAATTTTATTGCAAATATTGCTGGGACAAGTGTATTTCATCCTTTATTAATTTCTATGGCAATGTATGTAGTTTTATTTGGCCTTCCTAGCTTAACTTCCTTAATACTGGCATTTCATTGGTCTAGGGGTTAAGTATATGCCAACTAATATTGGTATGAAAATTTATTTTCTACATTGTATGGAGTCATTTCACTTTTTAATAGATTCACTTTGATGATTACCGTAAAGAAAAAAATAGCATTTGGTGGGGGGTGACAGGATTTTTTAAACCCTGTTTACAGACTAATAACTTTGCCTATTACTATTTCATTGATACTTGCAGAAGACCTGAAATTCCTGGGTCAGAGACGAAGGAATTTTTTACTCATGACACAGCAATTAGCATAAACTCATGCACTTTGCCTCCCAAATCTCATGGAGAGAAACACTGAAGTTAGGGATCCTGCAATTTTATAGAAAGCAGTAAGCAAATCTGGTCTCTGTCTGGGAGGGAGACATTATTTCATCACTCAAGGTTGCTCGCTGCAAACATAACCCAGAGAAATAAGCCAGGTAATGAGTAGTCAGGGCCTTGTAGTTTTGGCATACCTAGCAAAACATATACATGACTCAGGGAAGAGTATCTCTCCCAACAATCATTATGAATCTGCATTATTTAGACTGAAACAATGAAGCTCAGAGAAGGTAATAGAGGACTTTATTATATTTACAAAGCTATTAATATTAGATCCTGAGTTTTCCCAAGAAACTTGCATTGTCTAATATGTAAAATATTTTATATAATTTTTGTTTTAATCACAGGCTTAAATGATAGTATTTGGATATAAATAAAATATTAAGTATAAATAATATATTATTAATATGATATTTAGGCTGGGTACAGTGACTCAACACCTGTAATCATAGATATTTTGGGAGGCTGAGGCAGGAGGATCACTTAAGCCCAGGAGTTCGAGACCAGCCTGGGCAACATTGTGAGACCCCTCCTCTACAAAAAAATAGAAAAAAAATTAGCAGGATGTGGTGGTACATCTGTAGTCTCACCCATTCAGAAGGCTGAGTTGAGAGGGTTACTTGAGCCTAGGAATTCGAGGTTGAAGTGAGCTGTGATCTTGCCACTACACTCCAGCCTAGGTGACAAAATGATAACTTGTCCCCCCAAAAAAAGATATTTAATAAAGGCACTATAAACATGTTTACCAAAACATGATTACATAACTTTATTAAATATTTTTTAAGTATTTCTATATAAAATACTATTAAATATAATTTATATATTAGTAAATGCAACTTTACCTCGTTTTTGTTTTTGTTTTTTTTACTTTTTAAAATGTGTTTACTAGAAAAATTTCAATTACATATACTATGTCCTCACATATATATTATATTTCTATTGGGTAGCACTGAAGCAGACTGTAATTGCTTTATCTACTTTTTTCTTTTTAAATCTCTTGTTCTTAATCTCCCCCCATCCCCACCCTTTTTGGGGTATAACATGCATATAATACATGCATCATGTACTTATCTTAAGCACACAACTTGCTGAATTTTTACCAATGCATACACTCTTATCAACACTACCCAGATCAAGATACAGACCATTTCCATCACTGCAGAAAGCTGCCTCAGGCCCCTTTTTAGTCAACGTCCACTGACTCCCTTCTTTTGTGATACCCACTATTTAATTGCCATCACCATCAATAAGTTTTTTTCCTGCATTAGAAGTTCATGTAAATGGAGTCATACAATATGTACCCTTTTGTGTCTGGCTTCATGTGCTCATTGTGATTGTTTAAAAGATTTATCTTCCTCGTTGAATATATCAGTAGTTTGGTTTTTACTGCTTTGCAGATTTCCATTGTATGGCATACCACATTTATCTGTTTTCCGGTTGACGGATATACGGGTTGTTTCCAGTTTGGGCTATTATGAATAAAGCTGTGAACATTCATATATATGTATATTCCTCTTAACCTTTAAAGAAAGATTGTGATAAATCTTCAGCAAGACACTCCCATCTATTCACCCACCCTCACTCCAGGATCTAACACAATGCCCTTCTTGAAGGATATTTGTTGAAGCATGATTTCAAACAGCTGTGTGGTGATTTATTTGTCTCCTAGCCTTCGTATGGAAAATAAAGTCCAGTGGCAGAACAAAGTCTACTCAAAGTTTCCACTATTATCACAAATAATGAACAAATAAGTCAGGAAGGCAGTCTGCTGTATTTAAATGATCTATTTCAGTCTTGTTGCCAGTTAAAAATAGACTTCTCCCAGATAAATTTTAGTGACTGATCATAAAAGAATGTAATATTTCCTATGCCATTTTCTTTTTTAAAATTCCTCTCCATTTTCTCCATCTCCTTTCCTTTTTCTTTTTAACAGCAATTCAGAGAAAGGCAAGTTCTAAATAAAAATATAAATAAATATTCAAAGAAATATGATGTGTTTTGTAAGGAGTGTTATCATTGTGGTAGTTAATTCAAAACTTTCTTCTTCCGAATCTCTTTTCTTTACATTTATCTATTTGAAAGACCACAGAAGCCAGACATCTTGGGTTTGAGTCATAGATCTGAAATCATGAATGAGGCTGGGAACTTAATCTCCGAGACTCAGCTTTTCCTTGCTAAGTTGGGGATATAATATCTTCCATACGGGGTCGCTTAGAGGATTAAAAGCCCTAACATATGAGTAGGCATGAGCCTTTGTGAAGCCCCGTCCTTATTGAATCCATACCTTCTTCCTGCATGATTACTCTTTGCTGTTCTCTTTGTCTCTCTGAAAATTTGGGCATCACCAGGCATCGGTTTGCGCCAAAGTTCCCAAATTGTGTGGCTAGCACCCTGGGGTGCCGAAACAAAGTCACCAAGAGCACTCCAGGATATTTTAAATTCTGAAGGGAAATGGTGACCATTGGTATTTGTCAGACATGTAGTGACTCCAAGTAGTGCACAATTTCAACATCAGATTGTGGCACTTTTTTTTTCATTAATATCATATCTTTGCATTATAGTACATTTTTTTCACCGACTTCATATCTTTGCAAGACTGTGTTTTCTGTGGTTGTGTTGATTAAAAAAAAAAAAAAAGGACTGCCTGATTATCAATGTGCAACGGAATGAGAAAGTCTCATTTCAAGGTTAGAGAAATTGGGCAGTAAGCAACAGGCACAGACATCTAATTTATAAGTGTGGTTGTTCAAGAATGAAATTAAAAATAAATTTTTTGATTTGTGTATATCATTTGTTCATATGCCTAGTAAGTTGCTAGGATATAAATACTAAGTTGTTTGGATCTCACCTGTTCAATGGACTTATTAGTATTGCTTTTGGTCTAGGGGTGCTGTGAAAAAACGACTAAGATGATGGCAATTTTGTGAACTTTCTGCTCTAACAATGTTTAACCTAGGACAGATAACAGTGATATAAATAAAGATGTAGATTTTGTAGTAGGTATTTACTGATAATAACAAATGATTAATCTAAATAGTTGAGACAACAGTTTGTCTACATCTTGTAGACAAACATGCAACTCCCCAGGAAACCAATTCTTTAATTAGTTAATTCCTAGTTATCCTCAAAGTTCAATTTAAATATAACCTCTTTCAAGAAGCCTTCTCTAATTTATAACTCTTCTACTCCTACACTCAGTACTATCTAGATAAGGAACCTCTCATCTAGGTTTCAAAAACCCTCTGTTTATCATAGCATCTCAGAAATGTTGATTTTCTTGACCCTGTTAGAGTTTGTGTGCAGAGAACCAGGTCTAAATGAACTTTGTGTCTTTGGAACTTTGGCACATTATCTATCACAACACAGGCGCTCAGAAGATATTTGTTAATGAATTAATGAAACACAGAAAGAATATATAAGTAATAGTAACCAATGTTTACTATTAACTTTATAGCCAGGTACAGTGGCTTACGCTTGTAATCCCACTACTTTGAGAGGCCAAGATGGGAGGACTGCTTGAGCCCAAAAGTTCGAGACTAATCTGAGCAACACGGTGAAACCTCATCTCTACTAAAAATAAAATACAAGAAACGATAATTAATAATAATTTTATAGGTTCTTCCAGGGTTACTCCTAAAGATGATTTAGTTAACCTATAACTTAAAAACTATGAAGTGTGCTTTTCCAGTTACTAAGTTCAGAAGGGGGACTAGAGACAACTAAGGGTGAAGAGCAGCAGTCACTTTTGGTCATAGGAACAGGTAGGGCTGCACCTAGAATCCAGAGCGCCTGCATTTTGTTTTTTTTCTATATCACATGCTGCACCTGGTCACCAGCAATTACAGTGTAGAGTTCTTCTGGACAGGAACCTCTTTTTATATCCTTCTGCAACCCTTTAAGGACAGAACCTTTAGACACCCAAGGAATAATTACCATAATGTATTAGTTAGGGTTCTCCAGAGAAACAGAACCAGTAGATAGATAGATATGTGGAGAATAATTTTTCTAAAACTAAAAAAAATTTTTTTGAGACAGGGTCTTGCTCTGTCACCCAGGCTGGAGTGTAGTGGCACAAACACAGCTCACTGCAGCCTTGACCTCCTGGGCTCAAGTGATCCTCCTGCCTCAGACTCGCATGTAGCTGAGACCACAGGTGTGCACCACCATGCTTGGCTAATTTTTTTGATTTTTTGTAGAGACAGGGTCTCACTTTGTTGCCCAGGCTGGTCTTGAACTCCTGGGCTCAAGTGATCCTTCCACCTCAGTCTCTCAAAATGTTGGGATTACAGGTGTGAGCCACTGCACTTGGCCTAAAGAGAGGAGAATTATTATAGGAATTGGCTCACATGGTTAAAGAGGCCAAGAAGTCCCATGTCTGCTATTTGCAAGCTGGAGAACTGGGAAAGCTGGTGGCGTAATACAGTCCTGGAGGCCTGAGAACTGGGGGACTGATGACGTAAGTTTATGCCTGAATCCAAAAGTTTGAGAACCAGGAGCACCAATCTTTGCGAGCAGAAGATGAATGTTTCAGATCAAGCAGAAAGAGGAAATTCAGCCTTTCTCCACCTTTTTTGCTGTATTCAGGCCTCAATGGATTGGATGATGTCCACTGACATTGGGAAGGGCCATCTGCTTGACTCAGCTCACCAATTCAAATGATAGTCTCTTCCATAAAGTTTCTCACAGACACACTCAGAAATAATGTTTTGCCAGCTATTTGGGCATCTCTTGCCCCAGTCAAATTGACACATAAAATTAACCATCACACATAGCTTACTTGATTGAGGCACAGTCTGAGGGAAATTACCACCAATTAAAGATGAAAAAAACTTTACAACCACAATACAATGTGAAACACAGAAATAGTGAAAAAAGAACACAGAAAACAGTAAATTTCTTTGAATTTTGAGTTTGTTTATTCTTATTTGTGAATATTTTAAACATAAATTTTTGTTGAATTCATTCACTCTTTTAACTTGAATTGGGCACCCATTATTTGCCAGGCACCATCCTAGGAAAACACAAAGGTTCCTGGAGCCTTCTGTGTATCAGAAGAGAAAGATACTACACAAATAATCATTTCATTGTGATTGTAAATAACTGGCAGGAAGATAAATACAGTGCGCATTTGGAATGGATTAGACCACTCTACCCCCACTAGAATGGCCAAAACTAATAACCCTGACCATGCCAAATATTGTGGAGCAACTGAACTCTCAAGCATTGCTGGTGGGGATTTAATATGATCCAGTCACTTTGGTAAACAATTTGACAAGTTCTTCTAAAGTTAAACATACAACTTACAAGACCTAGTAATGCCAGTCTTAGTATTTACCCACGAGAGAAGAAAATATATCCACACAAAAACCTATACACTAACTGTTGTAGCAGCTTTATTCATAATTATAAAAAATTGGAAACAACCCAAATATCTACCAACAAGTGAATGGATCAACAAGTGGTAGATTGCACAGAATGGAAAGCAATAAAAAGGCATGGACTTCTGAGACACTGACAGTGCTGGATGGACCTTATGCTAAGAAGAAACCAGACTCCAAAAGAGTGAAGACTCTGTGAAGTTCAGGAACAGGGAAAACTGTATTACCGAGACAGAAATCAAATTAGAATTGCCTCGGGAGGAGGCGGTTATTGGGAAGTCTTGGGACTTCCTGGGGTGTTGGAAACGTGTTGTACCCTCACTGGGGTGGTGGTTACACGGGTGAATACCTTTGCTGAAACTCATGAAGTGTACGCTGAAAATCTGCGCGTTTGACTTTCTGCAAACCGAAGCCTTGTTTTTTTTTTTTTGTTTTTGTTTTTGTTTTTGTTTTTTTTTTTTTTTTTTTTTTTTTTTAGTATTACACAGTGACTGTGGTAGTGGCTGGAAGCAGAATTCATGATGTTTTTGATAAAGAAGAATATTAACGTGTATTCCGCTTTTTTAAAAAAAATGGCAGTGGGGGTGGGAAAGGAGGATGCCAAGTACCAGAAACTTTCCCAAGAGTTGAGTAGCAGCGAGTGGAGGAAAGCTTGGAAACGTTGTACATTTCACAGGGCGAGGGCAGGGTGCCGCAACAGCGGCCCGTGCAGAACCGCCCGCCTCCCGGGGGGCTCGACCCAAGTCGCGCCCCAATTCCCCCTAGTGGTCCTGTCACTCCCAGCGGTCTCCGCAGCTACAGCCGCCACCTCAGTGGCGAAGCGATAGCCGGACGGGAAGGCCCTCGCCGGCGTCGTGCTGACGTCACGCGCGTGCTGACGTCGCCCGCGGCCGCGGCCTCTGAAGCGGGCCGGGGCTCGGGGGGCGCCGAGTTTGAGTAGTTTGGGGGCCGCTGAGCGCTTGGCGTTGCTCCCGCCGCCCGCTGCGCCCCGCAAGCCGCGCCTCTAGCGGGCTAAGTGAGTCCCGCCCGCTCCCGCGGGGACCCGCACTAGAGGTTGGGCGGCGCTCGGAGAAAGTTGGCGGCTCACAGACTGGCAGGCGGGCGGGCGGGCGGCCGCAGCCATGGAGCCCCGCAGCATGGAGTACTTCAGCGCCCAGGTGCAGCAGAAGGACGTCGGCGGCCGGCTGCAGGTCGGCCAGGAGCTCCTGCTCTACCTCGGCGCCCCCGGCGCCATCCCGGACCTGGAGGAGGACCTGGGCCGCCTGGGCAAGACCGTCGACGCGCTCACCGGCTGGGTGGGTTCGAGCAACTACCGGGTAAGCGACGACGGCGAGGCTGGGCTGGTCACGCCCTCCGCTGCGGCCCTTTAATCCCGGACGGGAGCGCCGTGCCGGGAGAGCTCCCGACCGAACCGCCGCGTAAGAGGGGAAACACACTTTGGGAGGCCCAGGCGGGCGGATCACGAGGTCAGGAGTTCGAGACCGGCCTGACCAGCATAATGAAACCCTGTCTCTACTAAAAATACAAGAATTAGCCGGGCGTGGTGGCGCTCGCCTGTAATCCCAGCTGAGGCAGGAGAATCGCTTGAACTCGGGAGGCGGAGGTTGCAGTGAGCCGAGATCGCGCCAAAAAAAAGAGGGGGAAACACGGGTCCCCCGTCCCCACTGGGCAGCCTGCCTCTTCGTACGCGATCCGAGGACTGACTTCTGACCACATTTTTCTACACCTGTGAACAATGACTAATTCAGCGGTTCCGTGATACGTTGCGGAGTTACTTGGCAGTAGGACACAATGTCGATCACTTATTTAAAAAAAAGAAATCAGTGAAATACTTCAACATTTGTGCTCACCTGTGTAAACACTACCCAGACCAACACATAGTACATTAGGATACGATTTTAGGTTGAAAGGAGATGTCAAGTTAATTCCCTCTTAATGGTTTTTACCTATTTTTAAAATAATTTTTTATGTTTGGGATGTTGTTATCTTCGTCTCTAAAGCATCCTTAAGGATTAAACAGGTCCTGATTGTGTTTACTTTTACATCTAATGAAAAGATGCTGACCCCTGACGTTATTTGCTTTTCCTTTATTGAGAGCAGAAAGCAATTGAACTCGCTGTAATTTTGCTTCCCCTCGGGGTTTAGGACTGACTTGAATTTGAAACTGTGTCCTAGTAGATAGGCCAGTGCTGGGAAAAAATAAACAAAAAGATGAGGTACAAAAAGAAATGGGCCTTTCTGAAGAGTCGTTGGTAGGCAGGTTGTAAGGTAGCCACGTTGGGAGCCCAGATAAATATTTTGTCATTAACATTCCCTGTTAGTAGTTACTTTTCTTTCTTGTCTTCTGGTGGCAGTGTTGCTTTAAAATGCTGGCTGCAACTTCCCGTGAATGAAGTGATTCTTCTTAGTAACATATTCTCATAACTCAGTGAATAGGCTGTACTTTGAAACCTTTTATTCAAAAAGAGAAGGGCAAATTCTAGAATTATGATGCAGATTTAATGGTAAAAGCCAGATGAGTTTTGGAAAGGTTAGACTTTTTATAAGGATAATAAAGTTTGAGAACTAACCACATTGATGCTTCATTACATACCAGCTCTTGATATATCATTATCATTTGGGAGATTATTTCTTTGGAAGAAACAAGCTAAATTTATTTACTCTGTGAGAAGGGCATATACATATTCACACTCAAAATAGTTGATTATTATTATTTTTTTTTTGAGTTGGAGTTTCACAATTGTTGCCCAGGCTGGAGTACAGTGGTGCACTCTCAGCTCACAGCAGCCTCCCGGGTTCAATCAATTCTCCTGCCTCAGCCTCCTCAGTATTTGGGATTACAGGCATGTGCCACCATGCCTGGCTAATTTTGTGTTTTTAGTAGAGACAGGGTTTCTCCATGTTGGTCAGGCTGGTCTTGAACTCCTGACCTTAGGTGATCCTCCCGCCGCCTCAGCCTCCCAAAGTGCTGGAATTACAGGCATGAGCCACTGCACCTGGCCATAGATAGTTGATTTTATGCTGCAGCATAGACTATTGTAGAAAGACAGCGCTTTGATAATGTTTGCACCTCTTCCCAAGTGAAGATTGATGTGCCATCTTCTACACAAGCTGCTGTAAATTGGCTTTGGGCCATTTCACTCCTCAGATGTATCGTCAGTGAATGACAGTTGAGCGTTCATGCTGATATTGTGTGATACCACAGTGTGCTAATTTTTTGTTATACCTCTAAGCCCTACTTCCACTTGGTGCTGAGTTTTTAACTCTTCGTTAAGAGTTAGAATCCATCAGAGGTCTCATCCAGCTTCTCATCTGTTTTTACTACATCTTTTCTTTGTGCTCCTCACTAGGTAATGTAGCCCAAGACAGTTTTCAGCAATCGGAAGAGAACTGCCGCAGCCTCCCGCCACCTTATCTATACACTGCCTTGTAGCTGTGACTATATAATCTACCTTCTTCCTTATTATAATAGATGAATTGCCTGTTTTCCTCATTTATGCCATTCCCTCCACAAAAGTATTAGATTCCATGCCTTCTTGCTTACTCAAGGACATTGATCCATTCAGTTCTGTGCTGTCTTTCCTAAATTACTAGTTTTCCCCTTTCTGTTGAATTCTATAGTATAAAAACTTTTCTGACATTTTTAGGGAAAGGGCATTCTAATTAATCTGTTGCTTTATGTTTTATAAACTAAGTTACCCAACTGGGTAATCTTTTTTTTTTTTTTTTTGTAGATACAATAAAACATATTTAACTCTATTTTAAAAAGTGTGTCAGAAATTTTTGAGCATACAAATAGAATCGTACTTCAGTTTCATTTTATACTGAACAAAATGCAGTTTTTCTTTGGATTTGGTAGTACTTCAGAATCTTAATGTCTCAGTCACAGTCATTGTATTAGTAAATTTGAATGCCTTCTGTATGCTATGTATTCAAGATGCTAAGGATCCATCCAGCTTTGAACAAGACAAGGCTCATTCATTTAGCTTCATTAGCATATTTATTGATGACCTATTATTATCAGGAACTCACTCTTCTAGGCATTGCAGATACAATGTGAAAAAAAGACAAATCTTTGCCTTTGTGGACTTAGATTCTAGTAGTAGGAGAGGAATAAGCAGGCAAGATAAATAAAACGTATAGTGTGTTACATGGTGATAAGTGGTTTGGAGAAAAAGAGCAGTGAAAGGAATAGTGAATGCTAGGCAAGATGCAGATGTTGGAATTTTAAATAGTTGGTCATCAAAGACCTAATTGAGGGGGTGATTTAACAGAAGATGGGAAAGTGAGATCCCTGCAATTGTGTTAGAAATAGGTAGACAGGTATAGAAATTAGATCACTTTAGGTAGCATGTGCTTGTAAATTAACATGGTATGAAATGATTTTGAGACTGTATTTTGGGTGGTCAGGAAAGGTGACGTGAGTGCAGACACTGAAGAAACATGAGTGACGAGTGAAGAATGATTGAAGCAGAGGAAACAGCAAATTCAGAGACCCTAGTTTTTTTGAGGAACATAAAAAGCCATCCTGGCTAGAGTTTAAACAAGTGAGGTGTTGAGAAAGATGAAGTTGAAGAGGCAGGTATAAAGTCATAGTATTTTATTCTAAATATGGTGGAGGGAACTGGGCATGGTGGCTTGTGCCTGTAGTCCCAGCTACTTGGGAGGCTGAGACAGAAGATCACCTGAAGCCAGGAATTTGAGACTAGCTTGGGCAACATAGCAAGTTCCTGTCTTAAAAAAAAAAATACAGTGGAAAGTTGTATGTGTGTAGAGGGTGTCTACTCTGTGGAGAGTTGACTATAAAGGAACAACAGAAGCAGCAGAGAGAGAGAATGGTGGCTAGGCCTGATTTGATAGCGATGGCAATGTTGAGAAGTGGAAAATTTGGGCTATGATTTGGTGGTAGATCCAGTAAGAGCTCCCGTTGGACTTTGAGGGTTGAAAGAGAGGAATTATGGATAATTGCCTTGTTTGAGCAGTAGGTTTGATTGTGCTATTTATTGAAATAGGAAAGACTGAGAGAAGAACAAATTGGGTGAAGGATATAAAAAGTTTAGTTTTTACTGTGTTAGGTGTGAGAAGGTGTTTAACATACAAATGGAGACGATAGACAGTTGGGGTCCTGAGTCCAATGGAGAAGTCATAATTGAAGATGAAAAATATGGAAATAGGCCAGTGCAGTGGCTCACGCCTGTAATCCCAGCACTTTGGAAGGCCGAGGCGGGTGGATCACGAGGTCAGGAGTTCAAGACTAGCCTGGCCAACATAGTGAACCCCCGTCTCTACTAAAAATATAAAAATTAGTTGAGCATGGTGGTGGGTGCCTATAATCCCAGCTACTTGGGAGTCTGAGGCAGGAGAATTGCTTGAACCTGGGAGACGGAAGTTGCAGTGAGCCAAGATTGTGCCATTGCACTCCAACCTGGGTGACAAAAGCAAGACTCCGTCTCAAAAAAAAAGAAGAAAATAGGCATATATATAATATAGGTAGTCTGACAATTGATATTGACTAAGAATGGTCCTGCAATTTCAGGAGTCCTCAAATTTTAAAATGGTATTATGACAAAATTTCCCACATAAATACAATTAAGTATGATAACCACCATTTACCTAGTCCTTAGTGAGTTCCAGACACTCTCAAATGCTTTATTTTTTATTTATTTATTTTTTTGAGACGGAGTTTCACTCATGTTACCCAGGCTGAAGTGCAATGGCGTGATCTCGGCTCACCGCAACCTCCGCCTCCTGGGTTCAGGCAATTCTCCTGCCTCAGCCTCCTGAGTAGCTGGGATTACAGGCACGCACCACCATGCCCAGCTAATTTTTTGTATTTTTAGTAGAGACGGGGTTTCACCATGTTGACCAGGATGGTCTTGATCTCTTGACCTTGTGATCCACCCGCCTCGGCCTCCCAAAGTGCTGGGATTACAGGCGTGAGCCACCGCGCCCGGCCTCAAATGCTTTATTTGCATTGTCTCATTTAGACTTTAAGATGCCTTAGGAAATCAGTGTACTATTATTTTCCTTTTTTTGTAGAAAAGGAGGCATAGGTATCTTGCTTTAGGCCATAGAGCTGGTAAATTAGTGGAAGAGTTGCTTGAGCCTAGGGAGATTGGAATATCCATACGCCTTTTCTCTACTTTTATAAACCTCTTCAATATCCTATTGTCAGTTCTACTTTGTATATTATGAGGATTAGTAACATTTACATTTCATCTGCAACCACAGGATAAGTTGAAGCTAAAAAACTGAGAAAACACAGCCTGAGCAAGATAGTGAAACTTCACCTCTACAAAAAAAGTTAGTCCAGGATATTGAGTTGGCAGTGAGCCGTGATTGGGCCATTGTACTCCAGCCTGGGCAACAGAGCCAGACCTTGTCTCAGAATTTAAAAAAAAAAAATGGAGAAAACAGTGAAAGCATTTATAACTATGTAGCCCTATGTAGTGCAGGACTGTGTGCTAGGATTTCATGTATTTTCTCAGAATTCAAAATCATAGCTCCTTTGGCATTCTGAGGAGGATACTTCCCAATATTGGTGTCACCTCAATTATATATCCTATAAACTATTCAAAAGACACGCCATTTTTAGTTTGCCAAAAGAGATGAGGTTTATCTACCCATTAATATGTATCGATGTTGCCTTTTACCTGCCATATAGGTAAACATCCAGGATGTTGTCAATTCTTTACTCTTAACGTTGTGCTTTTTGTCACCTTGTTACATATGCATGAAAATTTTTTCTAGGGCAAGTGAGTTTCAATCCTGTCAGAGTCAGTGCACTCTTTTAATTCCTCCTTCTCCCTTTTCAATTCTCAAATAAAATTTATAGATAATATCTGATACACATAAATTTAAAAATTTCCATAATCTCCTAACTGTACTGTAAAGGGAAATCACATATAATTTATGAGATAAAATATATTTCAACATGTAAATAAGTCAACCTGACCACCCATGAAAACATAATGATAGTTACATGGTTGTAAATGCAGCCACTACCAATTCAGACCACTGTAGGTGTGTAGTTGCTGGTGATTCACACTTTTTTTTTTTGGAGACAGAATTTTGCTCTTGTCACCCAGGCTGGAGTGCAATGTCATAATCTCAGGACACTGCAACCTCCACCTCCTGGGTTCAAGTGGTTCTCCTGCCTCAGCCTCCTGAATAGCTGGGATTACAGGCGCATGCCACCACGCCCAGCTAATTTTGTATTTTTAGTAGAGACCGGGTTTTGCCATGTTGGCTAGGCTGGTCCCAAACTCCTAACCTCAGATGATCCACCCACTTCAGCCTCCCAAAGTGCTGGGATTACAGGCATAAGCCATCGTGCCTGGCCTTGATTCACACTTTCATCAGTGGACATTACTGTTGGTGATTTTGATATGCTGGAACTCTAAAATCTGAACCTCATTTCTTTGAACTTAAAGAATTTTACCACCCCATGTGACATCTATTTCATTAAGCCGACCCATTAATCATACCTTTACATTGATTCTTTTTTAAAAAATTTTTGTTATTATTTCAGTAGTTTTGGGGGTATGGGTGGCTTTTGGTTACGTGGATAAGTCCTTTGTTGGTGATTTCTGAGATTTTAGTGCTCCTGTTATCCAAGCACTATACAATGGCGGCATATAGTCTTTTATCCCTCAACTCTGTCCCAGCCTTCCCCCTGAGACCCCAAAGTTTATTATGGTATTCTTATGCTTTTGTTCCCTTATAGCTTAGCTCCCAACTTTTAAGTGAGAACGTATATTTGATTTTCTGAGTTACTTAGAATAATGGCCTCCAACTCATCCAAGTTGCTGCAAAAGACATTATTTTGTTCCTTTTTATGGATGAGTAGTATTTCGTGGTGTATGTATACCACATTTTCTTCATTCACTCATTGGTTGATGGGCACTTAGGTTTGTTCCATGTCTTTGCAATTGTGAATTGTGTTACTATAAACATGGCATGTCCCTGTGTCTTTTTAATACAATGACTTCTTTTCCTTTGAGTAGATACCCAGAGGAAATCTACCCAAAGGAAAAGATCTGGATTGCTGGATCTAATGGTGGTTTTACTTTTAGTTCCTTAGGGGATCTGCATACTGTTTTCCATAGTGGACACCAGCAGTGTAAAAGTGTTCCTTTTCCATCACATCCACACAAACATCGATTGTTTTTTGACTTTTTAATTATGGCCATTCTTGCAGGGGTAAGGTGGTATCTCATTGTGGTTTTAATTTGCATTTCCCTGAGGATTAGTGATGTTGAACATTTTTTTCATGTTTGTTGTCCAGTTGTATATCTTCTTTTGGAAATTGTCTATTCATGCCCTTTGTCCACTTTTTGATGGGATTTTTTTTTCCTTGCTGATTTGTTTGAGGTCTTTGTAGATTCTGGATATTAGTCCTTATATTCATTCTTAATTCTATTCTCTCTCTTCATTCTTGATTTATGGTCCTCTTTTGATTAAATGCTATACTGCCCTGAGCATGGTGGCTCACACCTGTAGTCCCAGCACTCTGGGAGGCTGAGGCAGACGGATCACCTGAGTTCAGGAGTTTGATACCAGTCTGGCCAACATGGTGAAACCCCATTTCTACTAAAAATAATTTTAAAAAAATTTAGCTGGGTGTGGTGGTAATCCTAGGTAATCCTCACACCTGTAATCCTAGCTACCCGGGAAGCTTAGGTGGGCGGATCCCTTGAACTGGGGAGGCAGAGGTTGCAGTGAGCTGAGATTGTGATGCCACACTCCAGCCTGGGTGACAGAACAAGACTTCGTCTCAAAAACAAAACAAAACAAATGCAATACTGGCTAATCCCACTCTACCTACTCTATACCTGCACTAGTGCAACTGAAGGTGGCTTGGGGGAAAACACGAAACCCCTTTAACTGGCTTCATTTTAAATTCCTGACCATCATGTGGGCCCTTAATATGCTGCCTGACAGTCGTACTATATTTTCTTTCTTTCTTTTTTTTTTTTTTTGAGACAGAGTCTCCCTCTGTATCCAGGCGCCAGGCTGGAGTGCAGTGGCGCAGTCTCGGCTCACTGCAATCTCTGCCTTCCGGGTTCAAGCAATTCTCCTGCCTCAGCCTCCCGAGTAGCTGGGACTACAGGTGCACACCACCACGCCCAGCTAATTTTTGTATTTTTAGTAGAGACAAAGTTTCACCATGTTGGCCAGGATGGTCTTGATCTCTTGACCTCTTGATCTCTTGACCTCGTGATCCACCTGCCTTGACCTCCCAAAGTG
>NW_022436944.1:53310520-53314368 GCF_009761245.1 Sapajus apella | reverse complement strand
CTTGATCTCTTGACCTCGTGATCCACCTGCCTTGACCTCCCAAAGTGCTGGGATTACAGGTATGAGCCACCGCGCCTGGCCAACTCCTAAGTAATTTAAAGTGTTCGAGAGTATCATAAATGCTATTGTTCTTTTGTATTTTTATTATTTATTTATTTTGGAGACAAGGATCTTACTCTGTTGCCCAGGCTGGAGTGCAGTGGCACAGTCATAGCTCACTGCATCCTCCAATTCCTGGGCTCAAGTGACCCTCTGCCCTCAGTCTTCTGAGTAGCTGAGACTAATGGTATGAGCCACTGTGCCTTTAAAAATTATATTTTTTTGCATATAGTAATAAAACTACACTTGGCTTATTGATTTTTATGGGTAGCCTGCTTATTATTATAATAATGAAAAACATTTATTCTGCAACTGATAGACTTTTTTTTTTTTTTTTAAGATGGGGTTTCACCATGTTGGTCAGGCTGGTCTTGAACTCCCGACCTCAGGTGATCCGCCCACTTTGGCCTCCAAAGTGCTTGGATTACAGGCGTGAGCCACTGCACCTGGCTCGGACTTGTTTTTTTGAGATGGAGTTTTGCTGTGTCTCTCAGGTTGGAGGCCAGTGGTGCGATCTTGGCTCACTGCAACCTCCCCCTCCCAGGTTCAAGCGATTTTCCTGCCTTAGCATCCCGAGTAGCTGGGATTACAGGCGCCTGCCACCATGCCCAGCTAATTTTTGTATTTTTTAGTATAGATGGGGTTTGCCATGTTGGCCAGGCTGACTTTGAACTCCTGACCTTGGGTGATCCACTTGCCTTGGCCTCAAAGTACTGGGGTTACAGGCATGAGCCACCACATGCAGCCAATTTGTGGATTTTTAAAAGGTTTTCTACAAATATTTCACAGACTAACAACAGTTTTGCTTGGATTTGGTGTATTGGCTAAAACCCTTAGGATAAGGATGAATAAAAGAAAATGTACATCCTTGTGTACTGGGTACCAAGGATTTTTTCTGACATCTTACCATTAGGAATCATGCTTTCTGTAATTACAAAAACTTTATTATGGAGAATTTTGAACATGTGTAAAGGTAGACAGTAAAATAAATTCAGCCATAATGCTTATCAGCCCATGGCCAATCCTGCCCCATCAATGTGTCACAAATCACAGACGTCATTGTTTCATCCCTAGGACTTCCTAGTTACTGTCTTAAAGATGTATGTTCTTTTTTAAAACTTACTAATATAACCTCAACATCATAACAGTTATAAAACAATAATTCCTTCATGTCACATGTCCAGGGTTCACATTTCTAAATCTTTTAGTAAGTTATTTTAAGAAAAATTAGGAACCAAGTAAGAGCCATATATTGCGATTCATTAATACATTATCTTCCTATTGCTGATAACAAATTATGACACACTAGCTTAAACACTTATACATTTATTCTTTTATAGTTTTAGAGGTCAGAAGTCTAAAATGGGTTTCATTGGGATAAAATCAAGGTATCAGCAGGATTATACTCCTTCTAGAGACTTTAGGGGAGAATTTTCCAGCTTCTAGGGGGTGCCTGCATTGCTTGGTTCTTGGCGTCTTTCTCCATCTTCAAAGCCAGCAGTATAACATCTTCAAATCTCTTTGCCTGACCTCTTCTGTCATCAAATCTCCTCTGACTGTGGCTCTTCGCCTTCTTTTTATAAGTACTCTTGTCTCTTTAAGGATTCCCCCTTATAAGGACCCTTCAAATAAGTTTACACATATATAGTCAACTAATTTTTCACAAAGACGCCAAGAATGCACAATGGGGGAAGGATAGTGTATTCAATAAATGGTATTGGAAAAACTGGATGTCCACATGCAAAAGAATGAAATTGGACCCTTATTTTATACCATATACATTAATTACCTCAAAATGGATTAAAGACTTAAATGCAAGACCTAAAACTGTAAAACTCCTAAAAGAAAACATAGGGGGAAAGCTCCTTGACTTTGGTTTTGGCAGTGATTTTTGGGGTTTGACATGAAAACAGGCAACAAAAGCAAAAATAAAACAGTGGGACTACATCAAACTAAAAAGTTTTCTGGACAGCAAAGGAAGCAATCAGCAAAACAAAATGGCAGTCTACTGAATGGGAGAAAATAGTTGCAAATCATGTCTGATAAGGGTTTAATATCCAAAATGTATGAGAAGCTCATCTAAATATGAGAAGATAACTAACATCAGTATTTGTCAGGGTAATGTAAATCAGAACCACAGTGAAATATCACCTCATACCATTTAGGATGTCTGTTATAAAAAAATAAAAAGATAAAAAGTATTGGAGAGGATGTGGAAAAGAAAATTGTATACTGTTGATGGGAATGTAAATTGGTACACCATCATGGAAAATGGTAAGGTTTCTCAGAAAATTAAAAATAGAACTACTGGCTGGGCGCGGTGGCTCATACCTGTAATCCCAGCACTTTGGGAGGCCGAGGTGGGTGGATCATGAGGTCAAGAGATCAAGACCTTCCTGGCCAACATGCTGAATGAAACCCTGTCTCTACTAAAAAAAAATACTAAAATTAGTTGGGCTTGGTGGTGCAGACCTGTAGTCCCAGCTACTTGAGAGGCTGAGGCAGGAGAATCGCTTGCACCCAGGAGGTAGAGGTTGCAATGAGCCGAGATTGTGCCACTGCACTCCAGCCTGGGCAACAAGAGTGAAACTCTGTCTCAAAAAAAACGAAAGAAAAAAAAAAATAGAACTACCATGTGCTCCACTTCTGAGTATATATCCAAAGAAAATAAATCACTATCTCAAAGAGATATTTGCATTCCCTTGTTCATTGCAGCATTATTCACAATAGCCAGGATATGAAAATTGCTGTGTCCATCAACAGATGAATGGATAAAGAAAATGTGGGGTGTATGTATATATATGCGTTTATGTACACACACACAACAAATAACACACAAAGGAATATTGTTCAGCCTTAAAAATGAAGGAAATCCTGCTATTCATGACAACATGGAACCTAGAAGACATTATCCTAAGTGAAATAAGCCAAAATACTTCTAAAATATAGAAAGACAAGTACTGCATGATCTTATTTTTATGTCAAATCTTTTTTTAAAAAGTCAAATTTATAGAATTTATAGATAGTAATAGAATAGAATGGTGATTACCAGGGCGTGGGGAATGCGGAAAAAGGAGAGATACTGGTCAAAGGGTACAATGCTTTCTGTTATAAGATGACTAAGTTCTGGAAACCTAATGTACAGTATGGTGACTATAGTTAATAATAATGTATATTGTACTTGAAATTTATTAAGAGCATAGATGTCAAGTTCTTACCACAAAACAGATGGGGAGGGAAACCCTCGTGATATCTTAGGTCTAGAATAATCCAGGGTAATTTTTTTTCCCTCTCAAGATCCTTAATTGTAACTGCAGAGTCCCTTTTGCCAAGTATGATACCATATTCAGAGGTTCTGGGAGTTAGGATGTGAATGCCTCTGGCAGGTTATTATTCTGCCTTTAAGAGTTAACATATTTATTAAGTCTTTTCTAATGTTTCCCCCTCAGTCTCTATTTCTAAAAAATTCTTGAGTTTTATTTGTGTAGAGTTTCCCATAGTCTGGGTCTTGCTGATTTCATTCATGTAATGATGTTTGACTGTTCCCTCTATTTTTCCTGTAAATTGGTAATTCATTTGGATGTAAAACTTACTGAGTCCTTTTTATGGGGGTGGGGGCGCAAGGCTATTTAATAGGTAATACTCTCCTTCCATCTGCTTCCTAAAGGCACGTGAGGTATGGAAGGCACATAAGGTCTAGGTCTCTTTGTGTGTGTGTGTGTGTGTGTGTGTGTGTGTGTGTGTGTGTG
>NW_022436944.1:53301825-53310510 GCF_009761245.1 Sapajus apella | reverse complement strand
TGTGTGTGTGTGTGTGTGTGTGTGTGTGTGTGTGTGTGTGTGATGTTAGAAGCCTTAAATGTTTAGTATTTAGATCTATTAATTCATGAGAGTTTGCAAAATGGTGATACAGTACTTGAATTGTTATTTTTTCATTTATTGGCTGGAATAGTTTTATAAAGAGAAACGTTCCCTATTGACAGTTACCCAGTGATTTATATAGTGGTTTATATAGAATGGTAAGTATAGTTCTACGATTCTTTCCATTTACCTACTAACTGTGAAAATAACGAGGTGTTTTTTAGTATCCTTCAAATGTATTTTTGTTTTCGTTTTCATGTTATTATGAACTCATATATTTTAACATATCTAATATGTTTCAAGACAATGCAGTTATTATTCTTTTTCATATTCAAACTGTCCTATCTTGACATGACCCTAGTAATCTTTGACTGCTTCTTTGCTGTCTGTCATCACAAGATGTTGTATTTCCTGCTCCAGCCCTGGAATGAGCCACCTCTCCAAGAAGCTCTTGATCTTTCTTCATGGGAAGCAGTGCCTAGATACTGCAGTGTGGTGCTAGTGGTAGTCCTTGTTCCTTGTTTGGTCATTGTTTCTAGATTTCTTTCAATGGACAGAGTTAGATTTGATTTTATTTGCTTCATTTTTATTTTTTGAGACAGGGTGTCTCTCTTTGTTGCCTAGTCTCGAGTCCAGTGGCACAAACACAGCTGACTGCAGCCTTAACCTCCTGGGCTCAAGCAGTCCCACCTCAGCCTCCCAATTAGACCATAGACACACACCACCATGCCTGACTAATTAAACAAATTTTTTTTTTTGTAGAGATTGGGTCTCCCTATGTTGCCCAGGCTGGTCTTGAACTCCTGGGCTCAAGCAGTCCTCCCATCTTGGCGTCCCAAAGTGCTGGGATTACAGGCATGAGCCATTACACCTAACCTAGATGTTATTTTAATTTGAAAGAAAAATAAATCATGAGTTCATACTGATATTCCTATTTTTTTTTTTTTACTTTTTTTCTTTTTATACTGATATTTCTAATTCAGATTTAAGACTGCAGTTTTTACTTCTATCTTGTAACTGTATCTTTTTCTGTCAACAACAATAAGATTTATAAAGACAGTTAACTCTCTTTTTTGGAGTTTTGTTTTAGTCTGTACGATGTATCCTATTGACAATATAGAGCCAAATTACTGTGTTTTAAAGTCACTTGAAAATAGTCTTCTGTGTGGTTATGCTACTAATTGGATATATATTTGGATTCATTTATTTTCTTTCTAGTCTAGTTTCCTTCTCTGTTCCTTGTATCTTGTTCCCACCATTAAAATTTTATTTTCCATCATTATGCCTGTGTGGTTTTTTGTTTTTTGGGACGGGATCTTACTCTATTGCTCAGGCTAGAGTGTGGTGGCATCATCATGACTCACTGCAGACTTGACATCCCAGGCTCAGGTGATCCTTCCATCTCAGCCTCCCCAGCAACTGGGACCACAGGCGCATGCCACCATGCCTGATTTTTTAGTTCTTATAGAGATGGGGTCTTGCCATGTTGTGCAGGCTGGTCTCAAACTCCTGGGCTCAAGCGATGCTCCCACCTTGACCTCTCAAAGTCCTGGGATTACAGGCATGAGCCATTGCACCCAACCATCATTGTTTTTTAATAAGCATTTATGTCTGTTTATATCTATTTAATTCCCCTTTTCTTTGATATGCATACTTTTCCCAACTTTGTTTTTTTCACTTAACAGTATATTGTGGAGATCATTGAATAGAAGAATTAGTGTAGTCTTCATTTTTATTTTTAAAGTGTCATAGTATCCTGTAGTATGGATACACCATGGTTTATTGAATCTATCCCATACTGATGAATGTTTCGATAGTTTTCAGTCTCTTGTAGTGAATAATTTTTGCACATCTTTTCACAATTTTACTTGAATATCTTGGGGGATAGATTCCTAAGTATATTCTTAAGAGTATACATTTTTCCTGCTTATCTGAGATACTGCTTGGCTCATATATGTGTAATTGAATCTATTTTGCATTTTCAGGGTTTTTTTTTTAAACAGCTCTGTTGATACCTCATTCTATATAATTCACTCATTTGAAGTGTACGTTGCTTTTTGTAGTAGCTATAGGTTTGTGCAACCATCACCACAGTAAATTTTAAAAACATTTTCATCACCTCCAAAAGAACTCTCTACCCTTTATCCCACCCTCCATACCCACCCCAACCTCGTCCTAAGCTACCAGTGTTCTACTTCTTATCTTTATAGATTTGCCTATTGTAGACATTTCTTAGAATTGAACCATATAACATGTAGCCTCTTGTGACCACCTTCTTTGACTTATAGTTTTTTCAAGGTTAATCTATGTTATAGCATGTGTGTATGGCTGAGTAAAATTCTATTGAATGCATATACCACATTTTGTTTTTCTGTGCATCAGTTGATAGACATTTGGCCTGTTTCCACCTTTGACTATTATGAGTAATGCTGCACAGCTATATCTGTTTGAGTTCACGTCCTTTGGGTATATACTTAAGAGTGGAATTCCTGAGCCATGTGGTAAATTTATGTTTAATTTTAGGAGGAACTGCCAAACTGTTTTCTACAATGGCTGTACCATTTTACATTCCCACCAGCAGCATACAAGGGTTCCAATCTTTCTATGTCCTTACCAACATTTGACATTTTCTATTTTCCTTGTAGGTGTGAAGTAGTGTCTTATTGTGGTTTTAATTTGCATTTCTCTAATGACTAATAATGTTGAGCATCTTTTCACGTGCTTATACACCATTCATATATCTTATTTTGAGAAATGCCTATTCAAGTTCTTTGCCCATTTTTGATTTTTAATAAGTTTTATTTTTTTTACAGCAGTTATAGGTTCACAGTAAAATTGAATGAAACAGATTTCTCATGTATCCCCCTGCTTCTGCATTATGCACAGCCTCCTCTACTGTCAGCATCCCCTAACAGAGTTTTACACTTGTTACAGTTGATGAGCCTACATTCACATGTCGTTATCTTTCAAGGTTCACAGTTTCATTAGGGTTCACTCTTAAGTGTTGTACATGCTGTAGGTTTTGATAAATGTATAATGGAATGTACCTACCATTATAGTATTATACAGAATAATTTTACTGCCCTAAAAATACTCTGTGCTCTGCCTAAAACTTTCTTTTTACCCCAATCCCTGGCAATCACTGATGTGTTTACCATCTCCATAGTTTTGCCTTTTCCACATGTCATATAGTTGGACTCCAACTGTATGAGGCCTTTTCAGGCTGACTTCATTCACTTAGTAACATGCACTTTAAGTTCTTTCATGTCTTATTCATGCCTTGGTAGCTCATTTCCTTTTAGTGCTGAATACTATTCCATTGTTTGAATGTACCACGTATTTATTCATTCACCTACTGAAAGACATCTTGGTTGCTTCCAAGTTTTGACAGCTGAATAAAGTTGCTTTAAATATGAGTGTGGGCTGGGCATGGTGGCACATGCCTGTAATCCCAGCTCTTTGGTAGGCTAAGGCGAGTGAACCACTTGAGTCCAGGATTTTAGGACCAGCTTGGGCAACATGGTGAAATCCTGTTTCTACAAAAAACAAAAAAAAATATGAGTGTGCAGGTGTTTTGTTGACATCAGTTTTCCACTCCTTTGGCTAAATACCAAGGAGCATGAATGATCACTGGATCATATGAGGAGAGTATATTTAGCTTTATAAGAAACTGCCAAAATAACTATACCATTTTGCATTCGCACCAGCAGTGAATGAGAGTTCCTCTCTCTCCCTGCCTTTGCCAGTGCTTAGTGTTGTCGGTGAATAACAAATCGCTTACTTGCTATTTATATATCTTACATCTTTTTTGGTGAGGCACTGTTTGGATCTTTGCCCAGTTTTTGAGATTTTCTCTTTTTAAATTTTGAGATGGGGTCTCGCTCTGTCCCCAGACTGGAGAGCAATGATGTGATCTTGGCTCACTGCAACCTCCGCCTCCCAGGTTCAAGCAATTTTCCTGCCTCAGCCTCCCAAGTAGCTGGGACTACAGGTGTGTGCCACCATGCCTGGCTAGTTTTTTGTAGTTTAGTAGAGACGAGGTTTCACCATGTTGGCCAGGATGGTCTTTTTTTTTTTTTTTTTTTTTTAGACGGAGTTTCACTCTTGTTACCCAGGCTGGAGTGCAATGGCGCGATCTCGGCTCACCGCAACCTCCGCCTCCCGGGTTCAGGCAATTCTCCTGCCTCAGCCTCCTGAGTAGCTGGGATTACAGGCACGCGCCACCATGCCCAGCTAATTTTTTGTAGTTTTAGTAGAGACGGGGTTTCACCATGTTGACCAGGATGGTCTCGATCTCTTGACCTCGTGATCCACCCGCCTTGGCCTCCCAAAGTGCTGGGATTACAGGCTTGAGCCACCGCGCCCGGCGACCAGGATGGTCTTGATCTCCTGACCTCGTGATCTGTCCGCCTCAGTCTTCCAAAGTGCTGGGAGTACAGGCGGGAGCCACTGCGCCTGGCCTGATTTTTTTGAGTTCTTTATTTTCTTGTTGTTGAGTTTTAAGAGTTCTTTGTATATTTTGCATGACAGTCTTTTGTCAGATGTGTATTTCGCAAATATTTTCTCCCATTCTATGGCTTGTTTTCCCATTCTCTAGACATCTTTCATAGAACAGAAGTTTTTAATTTTAATGAAATCCAGCTTAACAGTTATTTCTTTCATGGACCATGCCTTTGGTGCCATATCCAAAAACACATTTCCACACCCAAGGTCAATTAGACTTTTTCTTATGTTATTTTCTAGGAGTTATATATTTTACATTTAGTTTTATGATCCTTTGAGTTAATTTTTGGGGAAGGGTATAAGGTCTGTGTCTAGATTAATTTTTTGCATGTGGATCTCAGTTGTTGCAGTACCATTTGTTGAAAAGACTATCTTTTCTTCATATATTGTCTTTGCTTTTTGGCAGAGATCATTTGACTGTATTCATGTGAGTCTATTTCTGGACTTTCTATTCTTTTCTCTTTGCTCTCTCTTTTTTTCTTTGGAAACGGAGTGTTGCTCTGTCACCCAGGCTGTAGTGCAGTGGTGCAATCTCGGCCCACTGCAACCTCCACCTCCTGGGTTCGAGTGATTCTCCTGCCCCAGTCTCCTGAGCAGCTGGGACTACAGGTGCACCACCACGCCCGGCTAATTTTTTGTATTTTTAGTAGAGATGGGGTTTCACTATATTGGCCAGGCTAGTTTCAAATGTTTGCTCATTTTAAAAAATGGGTTATTTTTCCTTTTACTATTAAGTTGTAAAAGTTCTTTATGTAATCTGGATGCAAGTCCCTTATGAGATATATATTTTACAAATATTTGCTCCTATTCTGTTGGTTGTCTTTTCACTTTTTTCATGTTGTTTCCTTGAAGACTAGGTGTTATTAGTTTTGATAAACTCTGATTCTTTTTTTTGTTTGTTGTTTATGCTTTTTATGTCCTGTCTAAGAAACCATGGCCAAGGTCACAATGATTTACCCAATGTTTTCTTCTAATAACTATAGAGTTTTAGCTCTTACATTTAGGTTTATGATTCATTTTGAGTTAATTTCTATGTGTGGTGTGAGGTAATGGTCCACATTCATCCAGTTGTCCTAGTACCACATGTTGAATCTTTACCCATTGAATGGTCTTGACACTCTTGTTGAAAATCAGTTGCCCATAAAATGTATGGGCTTATTTCTGGACTCTCAGTTCTATTTCATTAATTTATATTTCTCTCCTTGTGCCATTGTCACACTGTGTTGCTTACAGAAGCTTTGTAGGCTGTATTGAAGTTGGGAAATTTGAATCTTCTAACTTTTTCTTTTTCGAACTTGGGTTTGACAATTCTGGGCCCCTTGAATTTTCATATCAATTTTAGAATTGTCTTGTTAAATTATGTTTCTTTTCATGTTGTCTCTAAGAATTATTTGTGTACTCCAGGTTGTAAAGATTTTCTTCTGAGTTTTCTTCTAGTGGTTTTATAGTTTGGTTTTATGTTTATGTCGTATACATTTTTTAGTTAATTTTTGTAAATGATATGATGTATAGGATGAGTTTTTTTTTTTTTTTTTTTTGCCTATGGATATCCAATTGTAACGTATATTTATTTCCTTCATTGAATTGCCTTTGCACAGTTGTTGGATATCGATTTACTATATATATGTGTGTCTATTTTTGTACTCTGTCTTTTGTTTCATTGATCTATATATTTGTTTGTTCTTTTGAGACAGGGTGTTACTCTGTCACTCAGGCTGGAGTGGAGTGATACATTCATAGCTCACTACAGCCTCAAACTTTTGGGCTCAAGTAATCCTCCTACTTCAGCTTCTTAAGTAACTGGTATTAAATGCCTGTGCCACCGTGACCAGCTGCTTTTAAATATTTTTGTAGAGACAGGGTCTCGCTATGTTACCCAGGCAGGTCTCCAGCGATCCTCTTGTCTCAACCTCCAGAAGTACTGGGATTACAGGCATGTGCCTCTGTGCCCAGCCCCCACCATTGTCTTGATTACTGTAGGTTTATATTAAGTCTTCAAATCAGAAAATTGTATTTAACGTCATTTTTCTTATTCAATGTTGTTATGAGTATTCTAATTCATTTACCTTTCTATATACATTTGAGGATCAGCTTGTCAATTTCTGCATTAAATTCTACTGGAATTTTGATTGGGATTGCATTCACACTAGAACAAATTGTGGGGTTTCAAATCTTTATAATATTAAGTCCTCCAATTCATGAACTTGGTATATATATATATATATCTCCATTTAATTAGCTCTTCTTCGATAACTTTTATTAGCATTTTGTATTTTCAGTGTGTAGATAGTGGACTTGTTGGGATTATATCTAAATATTTTGTGACTATTGTTAGTTTTGTAAATGATATAGTATTTTTGAAAATTCCCAATTGTTGAGTGCTGGTATGTAGGAACACTTTATTTATTTATTTATTTTGAGATAGTCTCACTCTGTTGCCCAGGCTGGAGTGCAATGGCATGATCTTGGCTCACTGCATCCTCTGCCTCCCAGGTTCAAGCGATTCTCCTGCCTCCACCTCCCAAGTAGCTGAGATTATAGGCACCTGCCACAACGCCCAGCTAATTTTTGTATTATTAGGAGAGATGGGTTTCACCATGTTGGTCAGGCTGGTCTTGAACTCCTGACCTCAGGTGATCCGCCTGCCTTGGCCTCCCAAGGTGCTGGGATTATAGGCATGAGCCATTGCGCCCTGTCTTTTTTTTTGAAATGGAATTTTGCTCTTGTCACCCAGGCTAGAGTGGAATGACATGATCTCAGCTCACTGCAACCTCCACCTCCCAGGTTCAAGTGATTCTTCTTCCTCAGCCTTCCAAGCAGCTGGAATTACAGGCAACCACCATCATGCCTGGCTAATTTTTTTTTTTTTTTGTATTTTTTAGTAGAGATGGAATTTCACCATGTTGATCAGGCTGGTCTTGAACTCCTGACCGCAGGTGATCCACCTGCCTTGGCCTCCCAAAGTGCTGGGATTACAGATGTGAGCCATCCCGCTTGGCCCACAATTGATTTTTTTACAGTGACCTTTTATCTTATGACTTCACTAAACTCAGTAGAGCTAGTATTTGTTTTAGTGCATCTGTTTTTACAGTGATTAAATATGTATATTGTTAAGGTTTTTTGTTTGTTTGAGACAGTGTCTTGCTCTGTTGCCAGGCTGGAGTGCAATGGCACAATCTCAGCTCACTGCAACCTCTGCCTCCCAAATTCAAGCAATTCTCGTACCTCAGCCTCCTGAGTAGCTGGGATGACAGGCATGTGCCACCACGCCTGGCTAATTTTTCTATTTGTAGTAGAGATGGGGTCTTGCCATGTTGGCCAGACTGGTCTCAAACTTCTGACCTCAAGTGATCTTCCTGCCTGAGACTCCCAGATTGCTGGAATTATAGGCATGAGCCACTGTACCCAGCTTATTTTTAAGGTTTTAAATATTTATTTTAATTTCAACTATTTCCTGTTATTTCTTAGTGTAGATCTAAGTTTTTGTCTGCTGTCATGTATTTTTTTTCCCGGAAGACTTTCCCTTAACATTTCTTGTGATACATATCTCTTATAATGAATTATATCAGATTTTGTTTGTTTGAAAAACTTTTTATTTCTCCTTTAGTTTTAAAAGATATTTTAACTAGGTATAGAATTCTGAAGTGACAGGATTTTTTTTTTTTGTAGTATGATAATCTGTGGTTTTGCATTCCACAGTTTCACTTGCCTGTGGTCAGTTGTAGTCCCAAGACAGATAAGTACCATATGATATTTTAAGATAGACAAGACCAAAAAAAAAAAAAAAAAAGATAAGACTACACTTATATAACTTTTGTTACAGTATATTGTTATGGTTATTATATTTTATTGTTGGTAATCTTTTACTGTACCTAATTTATAAATTAAACTTTATCATAGTTATGTCTTTGTAGGAAAAATTATAATATTTATAGGGCTCAGTACTGTCTGTGGTTTCAGGTATCCCCTGGGGTCTTGGGATGTATTACATAAATGAATAAGGGGGGACTACTGTACTATAACAGTGTCATTCCATTGTCTCCTCACTCATACTTTTTGGCTGGAGGTCTCCTATTCTTGTGTATTTAATGTCTTTTTTTTTTTTTTTTATCATTGACTTTA
>NW_022436944.1:53286585-53301425 GCF_009761245.1 Sapajus apella | reverse complement strand
GGAGTTTCGCTCTTGTTACCCAGGCTGGAGTGCAATGGCACGATCTCAGCTCACCGCAACCTCCGCCTCCTGGGTTCAGGCAATTCTCCTGCCTCAGCCTCCTGAGTAGCTGGGATTACAGGCACGCGCCACCATGCCCAGCTCATTTTTTGTAGTTTTAGTAGAGACGGGGTTTCACCATGTTGACCAGAATGGTCTCGATCTCTTGACCTCGTGATCCACCCGCCTCAGCCTCCCAAAGTGCTGGGATTACAGGCTTGAGTTCTTTTGGTTTTAACAGTTTGAATAGGTTGTGTCTTGGTGTTTTTTGGAATTTTCTGTTGGGGGTTCTTTGAGACTTTTAGACGTATAGTTTGATGCCTTTCATTATTTTCACCATATTCTTGGCCATTTTCTCTCCAAATATTTCTTCTACTTTATTCTCTCTTCAAAATTCCAATGACATATATGTTAGACAACTTGATAATATTTCACTGCTCTTGAGTGCTTTGTCTCTCCCCTTCCCTTTTTGTTCCTCTGTGTATTTCAATTTGAGTAATTTGTATTGATGTATTTTCAGGTTCCCTGATTCTTTCCTTCTCAGTGTCAAATCTTTTGATGAACCCATCAAAAGCATCTTAATCGCTTGTACCTTGTTTTTAATGCATTAAAAAAAAATTATTATTTGCATTTGACTCTGCCTTAAAGTTTTTGTTTCTCTCCTGGAATTCCTTTTATTCATGCTTGTTGTTTGCTGTTCTAACTAGGACATTTAATACATTAATCATAGTTATTTAAATGCTCTGATAATTCCAGCTTTTGGATTATCTATGTATTTTGTTTTTGTCCATGCTTTATTCTTGATAGTAGTATTTTTCCACTCTTGCTTTTTTTGCGTGTCTCATAATTCATAGTTGAAAATTGGACGGTGTTTAAGATGTTTAAGACTAAGTTAAATAGTACCTGGAAATGACATGCCTTTTTTTCTGCTAAGCTTATATATAGCATGGAGCTATGCAGTCAGTCTAGTCAGGAGTTGAGTTCGGACTTGATGTTATGATTGCTATAGTTACTTTAGTTCATATTTGCTTCAGATTTTTTTGTTATCTGGTTAATTTTATGAAGGGTTTTCCTTAAGTTTCTACTCAACTCTGCACTTTAGATCTTCCGTATTTTCTTGGGCTTCATAGAGGATTCTTCTTTATGTTCATGCCCCTTCCCCACTGGTATACTGCTATTGCTTATTTCATGCTTGCTGGTCTGGTTAGGGGAAACAGGGTCATTCTTTGTTTTTCTGGTCCAGCTTCAGTTTTAGGAAGCTTTTTGTCCTTGAGTCTTGGGGTGAGGATTTTTTTTTGTTTTTTAATTTTCTTTATTTTTTAATTTTTTTGAGACCGAATTTCACTCTTGTTACCCAGTCTGGAGTGCAATGGCATGATCTCAGCTCACTGCAACCTCTGCCTCCTGGGTTAAAGCAATTCTCCTACCTCAGCCTCCCGAGTAGCTGGGACTACAGGCTTCGCCACCATGCCCAGCTAATTTTGTATTTTTAGTAGAGACGGGGTTTCACGGTGTTGACCAGGATGGTCTCGATCTCTTGACCTCGTGATCCACCCGCCTTGGCCTCCCAAAGTGCTGGGATTATAGATGTGAGCCACCGTGCCTGGCCCTTATTTTTTATTTTTTGAGACAGAGTCTCGCTCAGTTGCCGGGCGCCAGGCTGGAGTGCAGTGGCGAGATCTCGGCTCACTGCATCCTCCACCTCCCGGGTTCAAGCAATTCTCCTGCCTCAGCCTCCTGAGCAGCTGGGACTACAGGCGCTCGCCACCACGCTAAGCTAATTTTTGTATTTTTAGTAGAGACTGGGTTTTACCATGTTGGCCAGGATGGTCTCGATTTCTTGACCTTGTGATCTGCCCGCCTCGGCCCCCCAGAGTGCTGGGATTACATGCGTGAGCCACCTTGTCCCGCCGGGGTGAGGCTTTATGAAGACCATGGCTTTCCCCAACTAGAGAGAGACCTTATTATATGGGCCCCAGGATGTTTTTCTGCCCCTTCCTCTGGGGTAGAAAGCTTTTTATTTTCTTCCTCTTTATAACAGCATTGAGTTTTACCTATGCCTTAGTAGTAACAGTGTTTGATATTCTTCACTGAGGCGCTTCACACTTTTATTTCTTAGCTTCAAACTTTTGTTTCTTACAGGACAAGGGTACTAGGAGCCTTTGTGCTTTTCCTGCACAGGCAGCTGTTTCCTTCCTCCAGGCTTGTACCACCAAGAGATACTTTATCCAATATCCTGCTCAGCCCTCAGTCTTAGAGTGTCTGGTGGAGATTTGTGGAGAAAGAGCTTGTTAAGTGGGTATGCGTTCTCCTTGTGTCTGTGGCTAGTAGGGATTGCATTTTCATGCTAGCCCACACTCAGTCGTAAAGAGTTTTGTTAAGTATAACTGAGTACTTCTTACCCACTTATATCATGGGTTCATTTTCCTCCTGTCTTCTGTCACATGTGACCTGCTGTGTCACATGATTTTGTTTAGATTTCAGGTTAGTTGGTTATTCTTCAGCCTTAGCTTTCTGATGGATTCAAGAAGAGTTATGATTTTGAAGACCCAGTGAGCTTTTTCTTGTTAGAGAGGGATGTTCTTTACAGTTTCTACATCACAGACGGAAGATGAAATAAGAGCCCCTTTAATTACAGAAGAGCCTCTGTAATTAAAGAGGCCCTTAATTTTTAACTGTTTCATTTAGGAAACATTTCAAAGTTACAAATACGGTTATGCATATCACATAACAACATTGTAGTCAGTGATGGACTGTATGTAGAATGGTGGTCCCATAAGATTATAATAGAGCTGAAAAATTCCTTTTGCCTGGTGACATCATAGCTCTTGCAGCGTTGTAGTGCTTGCATTACGTTTTTTATGTTTAGATACACATACATTTACCTTTTGTGTTAACAGTTGCCTACAGTATTTTGCACAGTAACATACTGTATAGGTAGTAGCCTAGGAGCAAGAGGATATACTGTATAGCTTAGGTTTGTAGTAGGCTGTCCTATCTAGGTTTGTGTAAGTACACTCCGATGTTTGCACAATAACAAAATTACCTAATGATAGATTTATTAGAATGTATCCTTATCATTAAGTGAGGCATGACTGCAGTCAATAAACTCCTGTGTAACCTCTGCCTAATTTACCATTTAGCATTGTGCTAAATATGCTTTATCGCTGTCTTCCTATGTACACATTATTATTGTTGTGTATATTGTTGAACCATTTGAGATTAGGATGCTCCAACCTCATGACTATTTACCCTTGAATACTTAAATCTCATTTTTAAAAAATATGGCAATATATTTATGAAGATCTTTTATATGTTAAAAATTATATACTGATATTAAAATATGCATCAGTAATTTATATTCATTAAAATCCCTTTTTATCTGTAGGTGTCATTAATGGGATTGGAAATTTTAAGTGCCTTTGTGGACAAATTATCAACACGATTTAGATCCTATGTAGCAATGGGTAAGTTAACCTTATTTATTTACAATTCTAAATAAGATTTAACATGATGACCTTTTTCCTTAGTTTTTGTTTAACAGAAATTGTTCTCTGTAAATTTAAAAATATAATTTCAGTAATCCCAGCACTTTGGGAGGCTGAGGCAGGTGAATCACCACAGGTCAGGAGTACGTGACTAGCCTGGCCAATGTGGCACAACTTCATCTCTACTAAAAATAGAAAAATTAGCTGGGCATGGTGGCATGTACCTGTAAGCCCAGCTACTCAGGAGGCTGAGGGAGAAGAATCGCTCGAACCCAGGAGGCGGAGTTTGCAGTGAGCTGAGATCAGTCTGGGTGACAGAGCAAGAATCTGTCTCAAAAAAAAAAAAAGAAATTTTATATAACCCAGAGATCGGCTACTTAGCATTTCAGTTTACCCAGAGAAAAGAAAAGATTTTAAACCTACTTAAATCACCCTTGGAGGCAAAAAAAAAAAAAAAAAAAATGCATATGTTAACTGGATCTTTTACTGTTTTGTGAAATGCTAAGATCTGCAATATAACTTACAGTGCCATGTTTCAGACTATCTGTGGGGAAGGGTCAGTTTCTTCATTGCCAGCATGTTGCAGACCAATATTTTATAAAATACAATAAAATAGATTACAGGAAAAAAAAAAAGCCCCCCCCCTTTTTTTTTTTATCATTAGATGCAACAAACAAAATGTCTTTGGTCAAATTGCCTCAAAAACATTTTGTAAGTACTCTAAATTTCCCTGTCATAGACAGTCAATAGATCCTAGGCTGCTGATCATACTGTGAATAGCACTTACTTACAGTTTGTTTGTAGTATAGTGCATATGGTAGGATAATGCTCAGCTTTGTATAGTTATTAGGATTACAAAGTTGGCTCTGACTTATTTTCTAAACCTAAATGACCTTCATGTATCATTAGAGTATATTATAAATGGGTTTGATCCTATGATACAGCAGCATTATATAGCATATAGAAGGGTAGCCTCAGATATTAGTGATTTTTCTTTGCTTTCTTCTTTCATATTTTAAAATAGATACAGGGTGTTGCTATGTTGCCCAGGCTAGTCTTGAATTCCTGGGCTCAAGCAGTCTTGCCACCTCGGCCTCCCAAAGCATTGGCATTACAGGGATAAACCACCATGCCTGGCCAGTGATTTTCTTTTGTAGATTAAGTTAATGCCTCCTAATATTAGTATATCATCACACTTTCTTATATCTGTGGTTAAGTTTTTTCTTCGTGTTTGGTATGCTACTTACCATTCTGTCAGTTTTTTCTTTTATTTCCTAGTTATTTTTTCAACAGAAGCATCTGGTGGGGTTTCCTATCTTTATTATTTAGTTTTAATCAACACCTGATTCCACTTGATCCTTTGTGTTAATATTTTCAGAAAAGTTTTTTTTTTTTTTACTGTTAGTAGGCCAGGGGACTCACTGGCTCACACTTGTAATCCCAACACCAGGAGGCTGAGGTAGGAGGATTGCTTGAGGCCAGGAGTTTGAGACCAGCCTGGGCAATATAGTGAGACCATGTTTCTACAAGAAAAAAAAAATTAGCAGGCATAGGGGTGTATGGCTGTAGTCTTAGCTACTCTGGAGGCTGAGATGGGAGGTTGGGCCCAGGAGTTCAAGGTTACAATAACCTAAGATTGTACCACCATGCTTCAGCATGGGCAACAGAGTACACCTGTGTCTCTTATAAAAGAAATTTTATAGTAGATATTGAAAATTGCTCTGTAAGCATTTTACTTGTTTATGTTTTCTCCCTCTCTGTCTGTCTCTCACTGTCTCTGTCTCTTTCTTTTCTTTCCTTTTTTTTTTCTTTTTTGAGACAGGATCTTGCTCTGTCACCCAGGCTGGAGTACAGTGGTATGATTATTGCCCACTACAGCCTTAGCCTCCTCAACAGTCAAGCGATCCTCCCACCTCAGCCTCCTGAGTAACTGGGACCACAGGCGTGAGCCACTGTGCCCAGCCTGTATTTTCTTAAAATATTTTGAATCAGTGTTTAAAATTGAGAAGTTTTACATGAAAATTTGTATTTCTGGCTTGTCTCAAGAAATTGGCCAATGTAGTAACCCTGATAAGAATTTGCTTTGTAGTTTCTCTTGTGTCTAGGTGATGATCTTTCTAATTCATAAAACCTCTCGCCCCCTAAATCCTCTTGTCTCTTCGTCACTGAGAAAGTTGGGTATAATATGGCAAGGTTGGAATACTGCACTTCTTAAACTGGCTTAATTTTAGCATTTTCTATGTCTCCCTGGCCATAGACATTTGTGTCTGTGACTCTTGCCCTGTAGTAGCTCCCTGTTATTAATTGCTACAGAGAACATTTAGACTTAAGAGTAATTCTAGGTATTATGTATCTTATTTATTTTTCAGACACCAGGAGGACCACATGGGGTTGTATGTACTGACTGCTCATATTGAGGCAATGAGAATATTGGGATCAGAATTCTAGTTTGACTCCTAACACTGTCTTGCTTTCAGAACTTACTTCTCTTATGCTGTCTTTTACCATATGTGTTCCTTCTCCATCTCAGTAGACTTTTTCTTTGTAATCTTTAGCAAGTACTTTGTCTCCACTCTAAGCTAATCAGAAACTTGCTCAGTCTTTCTAGGTCTAGCTTAAGTTGTTTATACCTCTGCTGTGCCCTTATTTCTTTTTGAAATCTCCTCTTCCTCATGGTCCTTTCTTTCCCTTCTAAAAATGTACTTCAAATTTGAGAATCTGAGGGATTTTCAGGTTAACGTCACCCTACACTGAATTTTTCTTTACTCTGTGATTCTTATACAGTTAAGTACTTAATACATTACATCGATTTGCTTTTGTTAGCGTTTTTCACTTGTGTTTGTGCAATAGATGACATATGTTCATACACTCTAATACGTGTAGTTTTTTCTTATAATCTCCTATTCTTTCCAGTTATCCCTATGCATTTACTGTCAGTATTGTTTTCACTTTGAATCATAAGTGCTTATCATTGTCCTTAATGAAACTTGAACTTGTTATTTCTTTAGAGTCAGTGTGGTATAATAGGAAAATTTTATTACAGCTTTGCTATCATTAGTTGAATGCCTACTTTTTACCCATTTTTACCTGTTTACTTTTTACTCTCTTACTACTTCACATACATGGAAGATTATTCTCACGATTGTTCTCACACCATTTCTAATTTGTAGAACAACTCTGCAAGATAGGCAGCATATCTGTATGCTCTTAGAGAGGTAAGGAACTGGACTAAGAATCCCAGGGTTAGCGTTTTGGTTTTATCTCTATTACAGAACTTAGCCAAATCACTTTAGGAATCTTTCTGTAAAAAGGAGTTGAATTGAATATGTTCTGAAGGTTTTTTGATACTCTAACTCTAGATAAATATAACTTGATTTGAAAAATAATGTTTAGTTTTGGTGCACTTGGGTTATTAGCTATCATTATAGGTATTTTTAATGTTCTTTTATGTTAAAAGTGAAAAGTGTTTTAGGAAAATTGAGATTCATTTTCAGTTTTAGATACAGTTCCAAAAAGAATATAAGCTCTATTAATGTAATTCTTAAATATATAATCTATATATATGCATAGTACTAATAATAGAAAATATTTTAGTTTCCTTTCGTGACCCACATATATTGTGGAAAAATATAATTTTCAAACAAAAAATATACAATGTATATTTAATGTTGATCACCAGCCCTGGTTCTATAACTGAGTCATAAAGGATCTCATATCTTACAAATTTTATAAACTGTTCTAAAATTTTAAACAATTTTAACCCAAAATGTTATTGTAGAAGGAATACAAGAATAGTTAGGTGACCTGGTAAATGGTTTGCATCTTGTACAATGCTAAAAGAAAAAAAAATACTAAGAGTTAAGATTCAACCTTCTTCCATGTCTCATTGTCCAAATTCCAGTCTGTCATAGATTGATTCATTTGTTTAACACATTCATATGGAGAGCCTATTGAGTGAAAAATTCTGTTCTGGATACCCAATAAATATTTGTTGAATGTTCATCATATTGAATGATAATTCAGTTATCATGGGCTTGGCACAGGTGCTTTTTCCTTATTTTACTTCATCCTGTCACTAGTCATGTGAGATATAGTTCTGTCATCCTCCCGTATTTTACAGACAAGGAAACTTTGAAGTTCAGGAAATTTTCTGTTTTATAATTAATAACTGGTAGAGTTAGGAATACAATTTTGTTCTATTTGACTCCAAGGTAGCATGTGTTGAAAAGCAATTCCAGTGGAAAAACAGTATGAATTTTTTGTTTAAATTAATAGCTGCAATACTAATTTTATGTAATGTGAGGTTTTTTGTTTTTATGTTTCGTAAAATGGTTTTTAACATTGAAGTGAATCCCTGTTGGAGCCAACCTTTGAATTTTCTTGTTGGAGTTAAATTTCACCTCTCAGGAATGAAGCGACTTCTTTTTCCATTATTGTTACATGGTTGTTAACATATACACATACACCCAAACACCTCAAATTATAAGTAAATGGAGATGGTTATGACTGTGACTTCACATTATACAGATATTTATTTATTTGCTATTGTTTTTTGAGACAGGGTCTTACTTTGTTGCCCAGGCTGGAGTGCAGTGGCATGATCTTAGCTCACTGCAACCTCTGCCTCCTGGGCTCAAGCCATCCTCCCACCTTAGTCTCCCGAGTAGCTGGGCTACAGACACATACCACCATGCTTGGCTAATTTGTATATTTTTAGTAGAGATGGGATTTTGTCATGTTGGCCAGGCTGGTCTGGAACTTCTGGTCTCAAGTGATCTACTTGCCTCCCCAAATGCACAGATTACAGGTGTGAGCCGCTGCACCCAGCTGGTATAGATTATTTAAAACCTGGTTTCACTACTTGTTGTTTGTGTGACCTTGGATAAGTTATTTAATCCTGCTATGCTTTCTCTACCAAATAGGCCTAACTCTCTTTCATAGGACTGTTGCGAGGATTAAATGAGATAATTAATTCGGTGGTTAGTGCATAGTAATATCTAACATTTGTTAAGTGTTTACTATTGTCTTCTGCCTTTCAGAAGCTATCAGAACCAGAATCCCATAATGGCCAACCTTATAGATGTTGATAAATTCCTCTAGTGTTAACAATACATCCAAGCAGGATGAGAAGAATCTATATTGTTCCATTGATGAACATTGCCTCATAATTAGACCTATGATTTTTATGGTGAGGATATTTCCTTAAGCTTAAGATTTTTGGATGATATCTTTCCATTTGGTATGTTGCCTTCTCACTCGAGTCATTTTTTTCCCCAAGAAGAATGTAATTTCTTTTTTCTTTGACTCTTGTTGTTCATTACTACATCAGTTTGGGTTATTGCATTATAGATAATATGTTGGCCTCAGATTATATACACAATTATATGTGTCTATAAATAAACTAGAGAAATATTTCTTTCTTGATCTCATTTCTTTCTCCTTCCCTTGTTTAAACTAGACTTAGTCCTCCATTGACTCAGAGAAAGGAAAGCTATGTAGTAGTCCCCCATTATCTTCAGGGGCAGTGTTCCAAGACCCCCAGTGGATTCCTGAAGCCTCCGATAGTCCAAACCAGTCCATGACCTCTTAGGATCTGGGCTGCACAGCAGGAGGTGAGTGGCCAGCAATGAGGATTACCACTTGAGCTCCACCTCCTGTCAGATCAGCCGCAGCATTTAGTTCTCATAGGAGCATGAATCCTATTATGAACTGTGCATGTGAGGGTTCTAGGTTGTGCACTCCTTATGATGCCTGATCTCAAAACCATCCTGCCCCCCCCGCCACTGTGGAAAAATTGTCTTCCACAAAACCAGTACCTGGTGCCAAAAAGGTTGGGGACTGCTACTATACATGCTATGTGTTTTTGATCTGATAACTGAAACAGCTACTAAGTGACGAATAGGCAGGTAATGTAAACAGTGCAGATATGTAGAACAAAAGAAGGATTCACATTCCATACTGAATGGAACAGGACAGCCCAGGATTTCATCACGCTACTCAGAATGGCGCACAATTTAAAACTTATAAGTTGTTTATTTCTAGAATTCCCCATTTAATATTTTCAGATCACAGTTGACCATGGGTAACTGAAACCACAGAAAGTAAAGCTGTGTTTTAAAAAGGGACTACTGTATAGCTGTAATATCAGAAGAGAAACAAGGGAAGTTCCCTTGCTTTTGAACATGCAGCTTGATGATAGTGATAGTGATAGTAGGTGACATATTATAGAAAGTGCTTACTCTGCCTTTTACTCTTTGTTTGTATTGTTTTTAAATTTTCAATACTCCTCTGAAAAAGGACTGCTAACCACCTTTATGGCTGAGGAAATAGACAAAAGGTGGTTAAATAATGTGTCCAGGGTCACATACCTGATGAGACCACACTAAATGGTAGTGGTAATTTAAGGGATTACAGGAAGATGATTTTGACTATGTGTTATTTTTGCCCTATGAACCGACTTTAGAACCTGTACCCTCTGAAGTCGACTTCCTCCTTGTCCCCTCATGTATACATTTCTCTAAGAAAAATAATACTTAGTTTTGCCTGTTTTTTGAACATTATTATAAGGAGTATCATGCTGCATGTATTCTTTTGAAACTTCTCAGTTATTTTTTTTTATTGAAAAAGAACTTAAAACAATTTCTTTACTTCACAACCCTTCATTTATGGAAACAATTGCTATTTGTAATTTTGTAAAATACGGTTTTTAATGGAGATGAGTTATAAGTAATTACTCTTTTACTGCCTCCCCTCCTTTAGTTATTGTAGCTTTAATAGACAGAATGGGAGATGCCAAAGACAAGGTTCGAGAGGAAGCGCAGACTCTGATGCTGAAGTTAATGGATCAAGTAGCACCACCTATGGTAAGCCTACATTTTAAAATTTAGATTTTGCTAATAGTAATCATAGCAAGTCATTAAAACCACAGCAACCATGAACACTGAAATTTTAAACAGTGATTTGTTGCTAATGCTTTTAAGAAGTTGACGTTTAAGATACAGTGTCAGTGTTTGACTTTCTGTTTTTTTGCTTCTTATTCTTATTTTGTACCCTTTAATGCTTTTTTAAAAAGCTAACTAATAGATTTCAATGATTTGACGGTGTATGGATTATATTATACTTTAGGATTTTCTGGTTTCTCTTTTTTGTAAATTAAAAAATGTTTATTGAGAAAGCTTATTTTGAGAATTACTGAATGCTGTATTGTTCATTTCTGCGACTCCTACAGAGACTAGAAGAAAATTTTTTCACAGGTGGTTACTGTGTTTCCCAAGTATTTTATATTTCAGAACTATTTTTTTTTAATATTTGGTGGATATCCCTCCACACTTGTTTATTCATTTACCATTTTAGGTTGTTTTTGGCTTTCTGTGATTACAAACAGTATCGTAGGGGGCATCCCTATTACATGTATCTTTGAACATAAATGTACGTATTTATATAGAATAACATTCCAGAGGTAGTATTGGTGAGTCAGGTTATTCACATTTAAGTTTTTTGTTTGTTTGTTTTTGTTAGTTTTTTTTTTGTAATTTCTTAAGCCACCTTCTTGAAAGTTTGGTTGGGAGAGAGAAATACATTAGTAGAACTGAATACAGACTCCAGAAAGAATACTGAGTATAGAAAGAGGATAGCTGTGTATGTTGTGTGTATGAATTTAGTAAATGGTAAAAGTGGTGTTTCCAAATGTGGAGAAAGGATTGATTTGTCCAGTTGGCTTTATGTTTGGTAAAATAAAGTTGGATTTCTTGTTACGCCCAAAATACTTGGTTTGAATTATTGGTGTAGGTTTATCTCTGCTTTTTCTAAAAGAAAAGTATGGTAGGTAGCTACAAAATGAATTGCCCAAATACATTTATGTATTTGAATCCAGTATTAAAAGGAAAAAAGTCTGAATTATAAAATGTCCAAAAAAAAAAGAAAGGCCTGTTCCATGTGAGTCTATATTAGTTACTAGGCAGTGTTGGACCACTTAAATACTTACTGGACTGCTGGACTTATAATGGTAGCATTGTCATTGAAGGTTTCTGAATCATAGAAGAAATCTGTGTCCTTGGAAATTCTAAGGTTTTCAGTTGTTAGACATGGTTCTTCTGAGAATAATCAAAATCTAAAGTGAAATATATATAAGTACTAAAATTTGATTAAAGTAATAAAAATGGCTAAGAGCAGTTTTGTAATTTGGCTTAGAAAAACTTGTACGTAGTGGAGAAATGAACAACAGTCTGATGAAAATATTCAGTTACCAGTAAGGTTGATAGTAAGATTGGGAAGAAATAAAAGATTATAACATGAATAATTTAATTTTTTGTTATACATTTTTACTTTTCTTTCAAATAGTACATTTGGGAGCAGTTGGCTTCTGGTTTTAAACACAAGAATTTTCGATCTCGAGAAGGCGTGTGTCTGTGTCTTATTGAAACCTTAAACATGTAAGTTTTATGATTACTGAAAATAGCTGTCTTGTTTTTTATTTCTCTTAAAAAAAAAAAACCTCAGTTCACAAGGTCAAGGAAAGCTATGGGTAATGACATATTTAAAATTGTTATTAAAGCATTTAACTTTTTATTTGATACCTTTACTGTTCATTTTTTATGTATGTTACTATCTTTCGTGTTCTTAATTTTTCAGTTATATCAGTATTAACTGTTTCTCTTTTTTTCTTTAATATGTTAGTAGTAGCCACCCAAAACAGATGGCCATGGAACTGATACGCTAATACCTTAGTATCTATTTCTGTTCTGGATCGAATTTGGAATTGTTTTTAATTCAATGATATTTCACATATTATAACCATTTCCCATCCCCATCCTCCCCCTAGAGCAGTGTGGGTGGGTACCAGAATCGTAGACCAAGCAAAACTTTCCCAGGTAACTAGACAGTGAGACTGGTAGCTGTGTGTAGAGTTCTGGCTGCCATAGTTGCCACAGAACTGTGACTGTGATCTGAAAAAGTGTAAACTAGGACTTTTCTTGCTCTGGATTAGTTTTTTAGGTTTTACGCAATGTCATAGGTTATATGTAGTAGCTTTCAGCTTTTCCTATAGTGTTACTTCCTTTTCTTAACTATATTTTCATTTATCACTCTATAGTCCTTTCTGCCCTCTGGAGCCTATAAGTGTACTCAGTCTGCATAGCTCTTTGCACTGGGTTTTGGCTCTCTTGCCATAAGCTTAAAGATCTTTTAACTTACTGAATGGGAATGCATTTATTTGAGACCCAGAGTCTAAAAAAAATCACAATTTCAAAAGTGAAAACTCTGATTTTCTTAAGTTGTTCATGGATTGCTAGGTTTAAGAGTGCCATTGTTGAACATTTTTATCTATTGGATGACGTATTGTCTTCACTGTCGTGATTATTCAAGTTTGCGTATTTCACATTGCTTGTAATTATTTTTTGCTTGTGTCTCATATCCTTCATGTTTTAATGATGTGTGCCCATTCTCCCCACCATATGTCATATTGCTACAGACAAGAAGAGAGCATAAGGATATTTTGTTTACTGTTTATTAAAAACAAATTCTCTTTATTTTTTTCTCAAATTATATTTAGTTTTGGGGCTCAGCCACTAGTCATCAGCAAGTTGGTACCACATTTGTGTATCCTGTTTGGAGATTCCAACAGTCAGGTAAAATTTTATTTACAGTCAAGCATTGACTACTTTTTTGGCTACCATTTCTTTGCTAGTCCTTTTATTCTACTTTTAAAGAAGAAGAGAGAGGGTGGAGGGGATGCTGAAATCAAGATTTTACCTCATTTAAAAAAGTCTATCAAAGTTAGTTTTTAAAAACATTATATTCATAAAACTTGCTTGTGTTTGTCAGTAGTAAGAATAGTTTGGCTAGTAGTAAGGATAGATGGGACTTAATGGCTGTTTCTGGAATGTGAGAGACTGAGTAATAAAGAGCGTAGATTCTCTGCTAGTCTTCCTGTATGTTAATTGTGGAGACAGAGTGTCAGCTTCCTTTGGTTATTGCTGAAATTGGCTGCATACATTTTGCAATTGTAATAACCCTATTTAACAAAGAGGATTTATATCAGTGGTATATCAGTTGTTAAAAACTTTTTTATCTGAGCCATCTATATCAGCGGTCTCCAAACTTTTTGGCACCCGGGAGTGGTTTTGTGGAAAACAGTTTTTCCATGGGGTGGTGGGGATGGTTTCGGGATGAAACTGTTCCACCTCAGATAATCAGGCATTAGTTAGATTCTCATAAAGAGTATGCGACCTAGATCCCCTGCATGCAGAGTTCACAATAGGGTTTGTGCTCGTATGAGAATCTAATGCTGCCACCAATCTGATAGGAGGTGGAGTTCAGGCAGTAAAACTTGCTTATCTGCCGCTTACCTCCTGTTGTAGTCCTTAAAAAGGCCACGAACCATTATGGGTCCGTGGCCTGGGGCTTGGGGACCCCTATTCTATACTATAGGTATAATACAGGGATGTGTTCTGGATCATGTCCTTCATGACAAATTTGAATCTTGACTGTAACCTTTTTGGCACAGCTTGGGCATTTGGAGTGACCTCGGGTGAGATTTTCCCTTCTTTTAGATCCTAGCTGTTGCTCAAGAGGTTTGTAGAGAATTCTACTGTCTCTTCAGTTGCTGTTTCACAAAGAGCTGTGCAAGGGAACTAGAGCTACCTTTCAAATTCTTGTTTTCAGACCATATTCTTTTTTTTTTCCTTTTAATTGTAGCAAATACAATATAAAATTTGCCATTCTAACCATTTTTAAGTGTAAGTTCAGTGGCATTACGTACATTCACACTGTTTTGCAACAACCATCACCACCATCTAGCTCTGGAATTTCTTCATCTTCCCAGACTGAAACCCTGTACCCATGAAGCATTAACTCCCCAGACCCCGGCAGCTCCCTTTCCCTCCCCAGCTCCTGGCAACCACCATTCTCTTTTCTGTCTCTGTGAATTTGACTGTTCTGTGTACCTCATAGAAGTAGAATAATAGAATATTTGTCCTTTTGTGTCTGCCTTGTTTATTTAGCATAATGTCTTCAGGCGCATTCATCTTGTAGCATGTATCAGAATTTCCTTCCCTTCTTTTTTAGGCTGAATAATATTCCACTGTGTGTATATAGCACGTTTTGTTTATTTGTTTATCTGTGGATGGACATCTGGGTTGTTTCCAGTTTTGGCTGTTGTGAATAATGCTGTTATGAATATTAGTGTAAAAATATCTGTTTGCGTTCAGGCCACATTGTTGAAATGCAGTTTTAATACAGGAAAGTATATTAGCCATGATCATAATTTGATTAATATAATTATTGGCAGTTGTTTATATAATCTTACTACATATA
>NW_022436944.1:53275203-53286485 GCF_009761245.1 Sapajus apella | reverse complement strand
TGAGATGGAGTTTCGTTCTTGTTGCTCAAACTGGAGTGCAATGGTGCGATCTCGGGTCACTGCAACCTCTGCCTCCGGGGTTCAAGTGATTCTCCTGCCTCAGCCTCCCGAGTAGCTGGGATTATAGGCACACGCCACCATGCCCGGCTAATTTTTTTGTATTTTTAGTAGAAATTGGATTTCGCCATGTTAGCCAGGCTGGTCTCGAACGTCTGATCTCAGGTGATATGTCTGCCTTGGCCTCCCAAAGTGCTACTACAGGTGTGAGCCACCGCACCCAGCTTTTGAGTAGATTTTTAAAAAGCTTATTAGTAGTTTTCATTGAGAAGTTTTTAAAATTTCTGTAAATCCATCTTTTAGTTTTTTTCTAAAGGTATCTTCGCAGGCCCTCTTGGTTTTTTACTATGACAAGCCATATATGTAGGGGTTTAGAGGCATTAAAACCCACTGAGAGCTTCAAGTTGGTTTGTTGGTGTAACGTTACCTTGAGATGAATTATTTTATTGTATCATACATGTAAGTTTCTTAAAAAGTTCTGAATTCTTTGACAGGTAAGAGATGCTGCAATATCAGCTATAGTGGAGATTTATAGACATGTGGGAGAAAAAGTGAGGATGGATCTTTATAAAAGAGGAATTCCCCCTGCTAGGTAAGTCTTGCTAAATTTGTTTCTTTTTTTTTTTTTAACCACTAGTTTTTAAAGTTTTCATTATATTTCTTAATTTTAATTTATTTTTTTTGAGACAGAGTCTTGCTTTGTCACCCAGACTGGAGTACAATAGTGCAATCTTGGCTCACTGCAACCTCTGCATCCTGGGCTCAAGTGATTCTCCCACTCCTGTCTCTTGCTGAGCTGGTACTACAGGCACAGGCCAACACACCTGGCTAATTTTTGCATTTGTAGTAGAGACAGGGTTTCATCATGTTGACCAGGTTGTTCTCAAACTCCTGACCTCAAGTGATTTGCCTGCCTCAGCTTCCTAAAGTGCTGGGATTAGAGGCGAGAGCCACCACACCCAGCCTGTTTATTTTATACAGGTTCAAATATGTAGAAATTTTTTTGTTTTGTTTGTTTTTGAGACAGAGCCTGGCTCTGTCACCTAGGCTGGAGTACAGTGGTAGGATCTCGGCTCACTGCAACCCCCACCTCCCAGGCCCAAGCCATCCTCTTACCTCAGACTCCCAAGTAGCTGGGACAACAGACATGTGCCACCATGCCTGGCCACTTTTTGTATTTTTTTTGTAGAGATGGGGTTTTACCATGTTGCCCAGGCTGGTCTTGGACTCCTGAGCTGAAGCAATCCTCCCACCTCTATCTCCCTGGGATTATGGACGTGAGCCACCACAGCCAGCTGAAATGTTTTAAAATTCAAAAGATACAAAAGTATATATATGTTATTACCATTTAAAAAGTTCTTAAGGTCCTATAATATTTTTGGTCACTGTTTCATTATGTATTTATTATTTAGTATGTAATTAAGTACCATTATCAGGTAATCATCCTTTAATACCAGGTGGTAATAGTCATTATTTGGGAGATGCTTGAGCAAGGATTTATTAAAAATATTAATATATTCATCAAGTAAATACTTTAAATGTATGTACTGTTGAAAGGTACCATATGATTTATTGGGTAACAGAAGCTGTATGAGAATCAGTCACGCCAGGTATGATGGCATGGCTTGTGCCTATAATCCTAGCACTTTTGTGAGGCTGAGGTGGGAGGATTGTTTTAGGCCAGGAGTTCAAGACCAGCCTGGGCAACAAAGCCAGACCCTCACACTACAAAAAATTTAAAAATTAGCTAGATGTAGTGACATGCAACTGTATTCCCAGCTACTCAGGAGGCTGAGGCAGGAGAATCCTTTGAGCCCAGGGATTTGAATTTACAGTGAGCTGATTACACCACTGCATTCTAGCCTGTCTCAAAAAAAAAAAAAAAAAAAAAAAGTCACTATTCTTGAAACCTACTCTTAAAATGTGTTCATATAAAAAGGAAATCAAGAATATATGAGTAGTGTGGTATTAGTCAGATCACTAAAGGTCCTGTTGACAATCTTCTAGTGTATCAGAAAATATTTTTCAATAGCTTTTTTTCTTTATTACTTCTCAGTTTATATTTTTATTATATATTAAAAAAACACCTCTTAAAAGTGTTTTTTTCTCTTTATGATGAAATTTTAAGGGGATTCACTAAAGGAATTTTTTTCAACCTTTTATTATGGTATTTAGCATTTCAAACAGATACTAAAGTAGGTAGAGTAAAATAATGAACCTTCATTTATCTATTACTTGGTTTGAACAATTACTGATTTGTGTCCAGTTTTTTATGTTATACCTTAGACTACTTACTCTTGTGCTGTATTATGTTGAAGCAAGTCCAAGTTATAGCATTTCACTTGTAAATATTTCAATGTATTTTTAAAAGAAAAATAAATTTGTCAGTCACAAGCACAATCCCATCATCACACTCTATATAAAGTGTTTTTTTTTTTTTTTTCAAATCTATAATATCAAATATATAGTCAGGGTTCAAATTTCCAGTTGTTTCATAACTATCATAAGTATGTGTCTTAGTCTGTTTTGTGTTGCTATAAAGGAATATCTGAGGCTGGGTAATTTATAAAGAAAAGGGGTTTCTTTGGCTCATGATTCTGGGGACTGTACAAGAGGCATCGTACCAGCATTTGCTGGGCTTCTGGTGAGGGCCTCTGACTGCTTCCACTCACAGTGGAAAGCGATGAGGACGTGGTGTTTACAGAGATTACCTGGCCAAAGAGCAAGCTAGAGGAAAAGAATCAGGCTCTTTAACAACCAGCTCTCACAGGAGAACTCATTTACTCCTCCCTGCCCCAGGGAGGACATTAATCTGTTCATGAAGGATCCATACCCATGACCCAAACACTTCCCATTAAGACTCACCTCCAACATTGGAAATCAGATTTCAGCATGAGGCTTGGAGGGATCAAATTCAAACCATGGCAGTATGTATGTGCTTTTAACAGCTTGTTGAATCAGGGTCCAAATGAAGTCCATATGCTACATTATGTTTTGTTAAGTCTTTTAAAACTTTTATGTACTCCAAAACTCTTTTATCCTTGTGTTTTATTTGTTCAATAAGCCGAAAGTTTATTCTGTGAAGCTTCCCCCATTCTGGAATTTGCTAGTTCTTTTCATGTGGTATGGTTTAACATGTTATTTTGTCTTCATATCCTGTAAGTGTGTGGTTAAATCTAGAGATTTCAACAGATGTTTGGTGGGGGGATGTCAGGAAGAGCAAAGCGACTTCATAGGTGGTGATGTCTTCCAGTATCATGTGTCTCATCATATTTGGTTTTCTCTCTTACCAGTAGTTGTTTCCCAGTACCAATTATTTGCTGGTAATAAGGTTGTCTCAGAAATACGCTTTTTGTTGACTTGATCATCTATTCATTTTCTACTTCCAGGACTAACAAGAATTCCATTTGAGTAAATTCTACATCATTTTATATGGATGAAAGAAAGAAGTGATGTTAACATATATATTTGTGGGTTTGTGTATATGTATACATCATATCTTTTCTAAATTTATATTGAAATTATTTTATTATTCTTAAATAGATTTTTAATTTAATTTTTGTTTGAGACAAGGTCTCACTCCTGCCCAGGCTGGAGTGCCATGGTGTGACCTTGGTTCAGTGCAGCCTCAACCTCTTGGCCCCAGGCAATCCTCCCACTTCAGCCTCCTGAGTAGTTAGGACCTCAGGTGCATACCACCACACCTGGCTGATTTTTGAAATTTTTTTGTAGAGATGTGGTCTCCGTGTGTTGTCCAGGCTGGTCTTTAACTTCTGGGTTCAAGCAGTTCCTGCCTCGGTCTCCCAAAGTTCTGTGATCACAGGCATGAACCACCACGCCTGGCTAAACATTGTTTTTAGAGCACTTTTAGGTTCACAGTAAAGTTGAGAGAAGGTACAGAGATTTCCATGTATTCTGTGTCCCTATACACGCATAGCCTCTCCCATTATTAACATGCCTCAATAGAGTGGTACATTTGTTATAACTGATGACCCTACATTGTCATATCATTATCACCCAAAGATCATAGTTTGGCTAGAGTTGACCCTTGGTGTTATATATTTTATGGGTTTGGACAGATGTATAATGACATGTGTCCACTATTATAGTATCATACAGAATAGTTTTACTGCCTTAAAAATCCATACTGTTTCACCTGATTATCCCTCCCTCTGGCCTAACCCTTGGCAACATTTATCTTTTTACTATCTCGATATAGTCACATTAGTTTTGAATGTAGCCTTTTCAAATTGGCTTCTTGCACTTATTAATATACATTTTAAGTTTTCTTCATGTCTTTTCATGGTTTGATAGCTCATTTCTTTTTAGGGTTGAAAACTTTTCCATTATCTGAAAATACCACAGTTTTTCCATTCTGCTGTAGGACATCTAATTTGCTTCTGAGTTTTGGCAGTTATGACCAAAACTGCTGAAACTGAATGTGCAGGCTTTGTGTGGACATACATTTTTGTCTCCTTTGGGCAAATACCAAAGAATGTAATCACAGTATTTAATTTTGTAAGAAGTTTCCAGACTGTCTTCCAAAGTGCTTGTACCAGCAGTGAAGGAGTTTCTGTTGCTTCACATTCTCGCCAGGAATTGATCTTGTTAGTGTTTTAGGTTTTGGCCATTTTAACTGGTGTTTAGTAGTGTCTTGTTGTTTTAATTTTGCATTTCCTGGATGACCTCTGATTTGGAGTACCTTTTTGTATGCTTGTTTGCCATCTGTATATCTTCTTTGGTGAGATGTTTGTTCACATATTTTGCTCTTATTTAATTTGGGTTGTTCACTTTCTTATTGTTGAGTTTTAAAAGTTCTTTGTTTATTTTGGGAAGCAGTCCTTTAACAGATATGTCTTTTGTGAATACTTTGTCCCAGTCTGAGACTTTTCTTCTTTCACTTGATGGTGTATTTCAAAGAGAAGAACGTTTTAGTTTTAATGAAGTTCAGCTTATCAGTTATTTCTTTCATGGTTCATGCTTTTGGTGTTGTATTTAAAAAGTCATCACCAACTGAAGGTTGATAGATTTTCTCCTATGTTATCTTCTAATAGTTTTATAGTTTTGCATTTTGTATTTAGTTCCGTGATCCATTAGAATTAACTTATGAGAAGGATATAGGTCTGTATCTAGATTCATGTTTTTGTTTGTGAATGTCCAGTTGTCCTAGCACAGTTTGTTGAAAAAAGTATCTTTTCTTTATTGTATTGACTTTGTCCCTTTTTCAAAGATCATTTTTATCATTATATTTATGTGGGTCTATTTCTGGTCTCTCTACTCTGTTCCACTGATCCATTTGTTTGTTCTTTCACTAATACCGCACTGCCTGTAGTTTTGTAAGTTAGATAGTGTCAATCTTCCATCTTTGTTCTCTTCCTTTAATACTGTGTTAGTTATTCTAGACTTTTTGCCTCTCCCTATAAATTTTAAAATTGCTTTATTGTTATCCACAAAACAACTTAGCTGGAATATTGATTGAGATTGCATTGAATCTATAGATCAAGTTGGGAAGAACTGACATCTTGAAAATATTGAGCCTTCATAACCATGAACATGGAATATATCTCCATTTATTTCTCAACTTTTTTGGTTTCTTTTATCAGAGCTGTGTACTTTTCCTCATAAAGTCTTACACTTATTTCGTTAGGTTTATACCTTTATGTAGATGTGAATTTTTGACCTGTATCATTTTCCTTCTCTATAAAGAACTCCTTTTTAACATTTCTTCCAAGCATTTCTACTGGCAACAAATTCCTTCAATCTTTGTCTGAGAAAGTCTTTATTTCTTCTTTACCTTTAAAGAATAATTTTAGTGGGTATAGAATTCTAGATTCGTAGAAAAGAAAACCAAAAAGAAATCTAGATTAGTGTGTTTTTTCTCTCAACACTTTAAATATTTTACTTCACCTTCTTCTATTTTACTTCACTCTCTTCTTGCTTGCACGAGAAGTGGGATGTAGTTTTTCTCTTTGCTCCTCTGTAGGTAGTGTTTTTTTCCCCTCTGTTTGCTTTGAGAATTTTTTTCTTTATTTTTGATTTACTGTAGTTTGAATACGATATGTATAAGTATAGTTCTTTTGTCATTTGTTCTGTTTGGTGTTCTCTAGGCTTCCTGGATCTGTGGTTTGGTATCTGACATTAATTTGGAGATATTCTCAGTGATTATTATTTCTAATACTTCTTCTATTCCTATCTTTCTTGTTCTATTATCCCCCTTAACATGTATGTTACATCTTTTATAGATGCCCACAGTTCTTAGGTAGAATCTTCTGTTTTGTTTTCTCTTTGCTTTTTCAGTTTTAGAGAATTCTATTGAGATTTCCTCAAGCTCATAGATATAGCAGTGTTCAGTCTACTAATAAACCAATAAGGACATTCTTCAATTTTTTAATGTTTTGATCTCTAGCTTTTTTTTTTTTTTTTTTTTTTTTTTTGGTACTTTGTTAGAATTTCTCTCTCTGCTTACCCATCTATTTTCCCCCCCTTTTTGGCATGCTGTCTACTTCATTCTTTGGAGCCTTTAGTATATTAATCATAGTTTTAAAAAAATTCCTGGTCTGGTAATTCCAACATACTTCCATTTCTGGGTCTGGTTCTGATACTTGGTCTCTCTCTTTTTTGTCTTTTATTATGTCATGTAATTAAAAAAAAATAGTTGGACATGATGTGTCAGGTAAAAGTTGCTACTTAAAACAGGCCTTTAGTAATATGTTGGTAAGGTATCAGGGAGAGGAAGTGTTCTATAGTCCTATGAATAGGTCTCTTTTAGTGAGCCTGTACTTCTGGATTGTGAACTTCACAAATGTTTCTAAGTTATTCCTGCCCTCTCCCCTCACTTAGGTGGATAGGATGGCTGCCTAGAGTGGGCTGGAGTGATATATTTCCCTTTTTTTTTTTTTAAATGTGAAAGGCTATAGGAGGCTGGAGTTCCAGGTTTCCATTTCTCCACGTGGAAAATAGAGCAGCAGGAGTTGGGTATTTTCCTAGGTCAGCTAGGCTCTGATAAAACCCCAGCAGGTTAAGTCTAATTAAATAGTTTCACTTAAGATCAAACATTGTTAAGGAAAACAGAATACTCTCACATATTTCAAAATGGTTCCTTTTTGGTTCTCCCTGCTGGAAACATGATAGGATTTGCACTGACATTCACTCTGAAAACCAAGTTTGAGCTCTTGAAGGTAAAGCTCAAAAAAGTGTGGTCTCGCTCCTCACTCCCATGACTGGGTCCCCTGGAGTTATTTTTTGAAACAGAGTCTCACTCTGTTGCCCAGGCTGGAGTACAGTGGCACAATCTTGGCTCACTGCAACCTCTGCCTCCTGGATTCAAGCGATTCTCTTGCCTCAGCCTCCGGAGTAGCTGGGACTACAGGTGCACACCACCACACCCTAGCTAATTTTTTTTTTGTATTTTTAGTAGAGACGAGATTTTGCCATTTTAGCCAGGATGGTCTCGATCTCCTGACCTTGTGATCCCCCCACCTCGGTCTCCCAAAGTGCTGGGATTACAGGCGTGAGCCACTGTGCCTGGACCCCCTGGAGTTTTTACCTCTCAAGAGTTGTCCACTGTGAGCCTCCAGCAATTTGTCAACTACAGGTCAGGTTTTCCCACCCTGGTACTGGTTTCCACACAGGTTTCTACTGATGGGTTCAGCTCTGGTAAGTTGTGATTCTCTGTTTTCATCTGTCTATTTCCAATTTTTGGTGCAGAGGTTTGCCCTGTGACCTCACTTTTCTTATAGATCTAAGAAGAGTTGTTGATTTTTTAGTTGTTTACTTTTTATTTGTTGTTAGGGCAGAGTAGCAACTTTACAAACTTCTTACATATGGAAATTGGAGGTGGGAATTACTTACTTAAAAATTTTTTTTAATGTTTATTCCAGTAGGAACTCCATGCAGAAAAGTGCACGAATCATTAGTATACAACTCTATAAATTATAACAGTGAATACACGCATCTATGTATCCACCATACAAATGAAGTAGAACACTACAACACCCCAGAAACCACTTCAAATCCTTTTCAATGTGTTCCTCTTCTCTTCCCAAAAGTAACCACAATCCTGACTTCTAACATCATAGTTTAGTTTTGCCTGTTTCTGAATTTTGTATTAATAGAATCATATACTCTTTTGTGTCTGGCTTCTTTTAGTTAAAACTATGTTTAAAAAAATACATATATATATATATATATATATATATTATATAATATATATATGTATATATATTCATTTGGGTTGTTGGATCCAGCAACAGTTGTTCATTTTCATAGCCTTATAGTTTTCCATTGTATGAATAGACTATATTTTATGAATCCAAACTGTAGATGGACATTTGCATTGCTTTCGGTTTATGGTTTTTATGAGAATGCTGCTAATAACTTTCTTGTATATGCTTTTTGGTGTACATACAAATTCATTCTTTTTTTTTTTTTTTTGAGACGGAGTTTCACTCATGTTACCCAGGCTGGAGTGCAATGGCACGATCTCGGCTCACCGCAACCTCCGCCTCCTGGGTTCAGGCAATTCTCCTGCCTCAGCCTCCTGAGTAGCTGGGATTACAGGCACGCACCACCATGCCCAGCTAATGTTTTGTATTTTTAGTAGAGACGGGGTTTCACCATGTTGACCAGGATGGTCTCGATCTCTTGACCTCGTGATCCACCTGCCTCGGCCTCCCAAAGTGCTGGGATTACAGGCTTGAGCCACCGCGCCCGGCCTACAAATTCATTCTTTTGGAATATGTTAGAGTGGAATTGCTGTGTCAGAGGGTATGTTCACATTTAGTTGATATTGACAGTTTTTCAGGGTGGTTGCATCCATTTATATTCTTACTGACACTCTTTGCAAGTTTTCATTATTCGACATATTCACCAATATTTTGTATTGTTAGGCTTATTTTTTTTTTTACTAATTTTAGAATTTTAGTGGGTGAGGTGTGGTTTCATTGTGGTTGTAACGTGCATTTTTCTGATACAAATAGGAGCACCACTTAATCTGTTTATCAGCCATTTGGTTGTCTTCTTTTGTCGTGTTCTTTTCAGATTGCTTTCCCATGTTTTTAATTGAGTTATCTTTTTAAAAACTTGATGTGTAGAACTTTTTTATATGTTCTCTGGACAAGCCATTGTCAACGCTATATGCTTCAAGTATCTTCTTTCACTGTATGACTTGCTTTTGTAGTTTCTTGATGATACCTTTTAATGTCCATAAGTTCTTAATTTTAATGTAATTCTCAGTTGTTTCTTTAATGAGTCGAAATTTCTCTGCCCTTTTTATGAAATCTTTGCTTTCCCTTATACATGAAGATATTCTTCTATGTAATTGTCTTAAAATTTTATTCGTATTTAGATCTACAATCCACTTGGATTTGTTTGTTTGTTTTTTGGCAAATGCAATGATAAGACTATAGGTAAAAATTTTTTTCATGTGGATATTCACTTGACCCAGAACCACTTATTGAAAACATCTTTCTTCATTTCTTATTTTATTATAAATCAAGTGTGCACATATGTGCTTAGAATTTTTGCATCTATGCTCAAAATGACATTGGCCTATAATTTTCATTTCTTCTTCTTGATTTTTATCTTTTGTTAATAATACTAGTTGTTAGAGGAAACTCTTTATTTGATTTTCCTCTCATCAGAATTAACCTCATAGGGGTTTTATCATATGCAGGTAGCTAATACTTTAATGTTCTTATTGAAATAGGCCAATGACTTATTACCCCTAGCCGTTCTTACCATTGCTCCTTCCTCTAAGTGGGTAACCAATTGGTAGATGAAGACTCTGAGACCCAGAGCAGTGACAGTAGGTGAGAGGTTGATGGTACCCAGTCCATTGTTCTTTCTTCCATGCTGTGCTTGTGTCATTCTCCTTGGTGATACTTCTTTAGCAGGTAGTAGGCAATGGAGAAGGACTCTGTGTGGGTACATGAGCTTTGCTTTTCAAACATACAGAATGTTTTCTACTCTTGATGCCTATGGCCTCATTATTTATACGTAGTATTTTGAATCCTCAAAATAATAACACACATTAATGAGTTCTTAAACTTGTATAAGTTAAAGCATAGATTAATTTTGGTTTATACCTTTTTCAGACTATTGTTCCACTATTTCCCTTTTTCTGCTAGCATATATTCTTAAGAGTTAACATTATACTGAATATTACATTCATTTGAAACAAATTATTCTTTTGTTATAGTGATCAAATTCTAACTTTAATTTTTAGAAGGGATAGTTTTGATTCTCAAAATACTGCTCCCTTTATGTTTTCTAAAATTTCTGTTGGCTGTAGACCTCTAAGGTTAAAGTTTGTTTTTGCCCATCCTATATTTATATCAGAACAATTCTTCTTTGTTAAAACAACTAAAGTATAATTCATAAAGACATTAAGTAAAAAAAAAAATTTTTTTTGAGTTGTCATCTCTAACTGTCACCCAAGTTGGAGTGCAATGGCATGATCTCGGCTCACCGCAGCCTCCGCCTCTTGGGTTCAAGCAGTTCTCCTGCCTCAGCCTCCCGAGTAGCTGGGATTACAGGCTAATTGTATTTTTAGTAGATAAGGGATTTCACTATGTTGGCCAGCCTGGTCTTGAACTCCTGAACTAGTGATCCGCCTGCGTTGACCTCTCAAAGTGCTGGGATTACAGATGTGAGCTACTTTACCCAGCCAAGTCAAACAGTTTTAAAATAATAATTAAACAATTTTTTTCTATCAAATATTTTTTAAAAGGTAAGTTCTGAGAATAGGGTACTAGTATAACACCAGATATAGATCAATGGAACTGTACTGAAATAAACTCATATTTTTGGTCTGTTGATTCTTATCAGAGGTGCCAAGACCATTCAGTAGGGAAAGAAAGAATAGTCTTTTCAACAATGGTGCTTTATAAACTGGATATCCAAATGAAGTTGCATCTCTTTCTCACTCCACACCCAAAAATTAACTCAAAATGGACCTTAGAACCAAATGTAAGAGCCAAAATAATAAAACTCTTAGAAAGCACTAGGCAATGGTTTCTTAGATGAAGCGCCAAAAACGCAACAACCAATGGGGGAAAAAAACAATGAAAAAAATAGATAAATTGGATATCATCAAAATTTAAAACTTAAGCTTCAAGGAACACCATCAGGAAAGTAAAAGAAACCCTACAAAATGGGAGTAAATACTTGTAAATCAAATTTCTTTTTTTTTTTTTTTTTTCTTTTTTTTTTTTTTTAAGACAATC